>NC_083770.1:46830961-46870961 GCF_963514075.1 Conger conger | reverse complement strand
GAGTGTGTGTGTGTGTGTGTGCATGTGTTACTGAGTGTGTGTGTGTGTGTGTGTGTGTGTGTGTGTGTGAGACTGAGTGTGTGTGAGAGTGTGTGTGACTGAGTGTGTGTGTGTGTGTGTGTGTGTGTGTGACTGTGTGTGTGTGAGAGAGAGACTGAGTGTGTGTGTGTGTGTGTGTGTGTGTGTGTCAGACTGAGTGAGTGTGTGTGTGTGTGTGAGACTGAGTGTGTGAGTGTGTGAGTGTGTGAGTGTGTGAGTGTGTGAGTGTGTGAGTGTGTGTAAGAGTGTGCACATGTGTGTTTTTCTGGATTTGTCAGGCCGTCTGCTCCGATGGCAGTGACCTGTGACCCTCTGCATCATTACTCCTCCGGCCCAAACTCTGCTCTTTCTTCCCCAGAAAAGCTTCTCCCAGTAACCGGGCTGTCCGTCCCAAACCCCCTTTACTAAACCCGAAATAACCGCCCCGCCCCGCCCCGCCCCGCCGACACCACAGAGCGACCGCCAGGCGACTGAAGGAAGGGTGCTATACTGCCCCGGGTCCGTCCCCCCTCTGCCTCTCTCCCTGTCTCCATCTCTCCTTCCCTCCCTCCCTCTCTCTCTCTCTGTCCATCTCTGTCCGATTCCGCTCGCTCCTCACAGGAAGTACATGCTGTGTCAGGGGGCTTTGACCTTTGACCCCTGACCCACAGGTGGCTGCTCTGCTCACTCGCTGTTGACTGAGGTTGATGATGACGATGATGATGACGCCACCTTGTTCTTCGCACTGCATCCTGCATGTTGTGCCTGCTCTTACCACCCCTACCTGGCTGTTAACCCCGGCCATAACGTAACGGCCAACTTTCCAGAGACGCAGATGCAAAAATAAAAACATACATGTGATTATGGACAGGCAAAATGTAGGTTTAAATAAACACAGACACACTTAAAGAGATTGGGCAGTTAAATGAGATTATCTGATTAGAAAAGCCACTTTGCCAGAGAATGAGTGTAGTTCATTCCACAGTCCACACTTCTTATACATCAATCGGCCAGTCAGATATACGGTGAGGTCCATAAGTATTTGGACAGCGGCTGTAATCCCTAAGCTCTTTACATTTCTGTCGATGTCCAAATACTTTGGGACCTCAATGTATATTTCTGCATTTATAGTCCGAGGAGGTGGCATGCTGTACAAATGTACCATTTCCATATAGGGCCATGTAACAACATTCTACAATACCCCCCCCGCCTGTCCCTAACCCTCCCTCACCCAAACCCCCCCTCTCCCCGGACACACCCTTGCACTAGGGGGTTCACGGTCTCTCGCACCCCCACTCCCCCCCTCACTGCACCCCGGTCCCATGGCTTCATTCAGAGCCGCGTGCCTGATTGTGACCATGTGACCCCGTCGTTTTTCGGAGTTCACACCTCTTGTTTTGTTACGGGACGAAACAAAGCAAAAGGTCTACGGCTGTTAAACGAGTGTGTCCGTGTCCGAGTGCGTGCGTGCGTGCGTGTGCGTGTGTGTGTGTGTGTGTGTCTCAGAGCACCCCAAAAACACTGTGTCCGAGTGCGTGCGTCTCAGAGCACCCCAAAAACAAAAGGGCTAAATGGACGCAGCCTGAAGGTCCATTTGACGTTTTGTTGTGCCTGTATGTGAGTGCTTTGTGTCCCACACAGACAATGTAATGTGTTTGTCTCTTTTTGTCTTCTCTCTCTCTCTCTCTCTCTCTCTCTCTCTCTCCACACCCTGTTTGTTTTGTTTTGGCTGCTCACTGCTGTTTCTCTCCCTCTTTATGTGTGTCTCTCCCTCTTTTACTGTTGTTTACTCTTTTCTTTGTTGATCTTCACCCCTCTGTGTTCTTCTGTTACCCCACTTTTTGTTTTCCCCTCATGCTTTTTCCTCTTCTCTACTCTTCATTTTCTCTCCTCCCCTCTGCTGCTCTCTCGATCTCCATCCCTCTCTCGATCTCCCCTCCTTCTCTCTATCTGTACCCTTTTCTCTCTGTCCCTTTCCCTCTCTTTATCTTTCTCCCACCCCCACTCTCTCCCTCTCTCTCCCTCTCTCCTTCTCTCTCTCTCTCTCTCTCCCTCCCTCTCCCTCTCTCTCTCCCTCTCTCTCTCTCCCTCCCTCTCTCTCTCTCTCCCCCTCTCTCTCTCCCTCCCTCTCTCTCTCTCTCTTCCTCCCTCTCTCTCCCCCCTCTCCCTCTCTCTCTCCCTCTCTCTCTCTCTCTCTCTCTCTCTCTCTCTCCCTCTCTCTCCCCCCTCTCTCTCTCTCTCTCCCTCTCTCCCCCTCCCCCTCTCTCTCTCGCTCTGCTTCCCCTCCTCCCCCCTCCCTGGGCTGGGTGTAGGAGTCTAGTGGACTGTCCCCAGCTGCTGGACGTGGAGGACATGGTGCGGATGCGGGAGCCGGACTGGAAGTGTGTGTACACGTACCTGCAGGAGTTCTACCGGGGCCTGGTGATCAAAGGCCTGGTTAAAACCAAAAACTCCTCCTAGAGGCGCGCCCGCTCGCGCCCCCGACACAAAACCCGCCCAACGGTGAGAGAGGGCGAGGGTGCGCGGAGGGATCGCCGTGCCGACGGGGCGGGGGGGCGGGAGGGGGTTTCAGGTTTTTTTTTGTTGGGGTTTTTTTAATACAAAAAATCTAGAATCCAACTGTCACTGTCGGTATCTTGTATCTTGTTTCCTATTTACCATACATTCAATCATAGTCTGTAGTCTATCCTATCCAGCTGTTGTTCTGAATGCAGTGTTACACGTGCAGTGGTTGATACAACTAGCCAGGTGCAGTAGAGATGGGAATTTAGGGATTAATTGGGTTCTGTCGTCTTATGCGGGGATGAGAATGCTGTGATCTGATTGGCTGGATGTAGAAGGGATGGGAATGCAGGGTGCTGTGATCTGATTGGCTGGATGTAGAAGGGATGGGAATGCAGGGTGCTGTAATCTGATTGGCTGGATGCAGAAGGGATGAGAATGCAGGGTGCTGTGATCTGATTGGCTGAGTGCAGAAGATATGAGAATGCAAGGTGCTGTGATCTGATTGGCTGGATGTGGAAGGGTTGGGAACGCAGGGTGCTGTGATCTGATTGGCTGGATGCAGAAGGGATGAGAATGCAGGGTGCTGTGATCTGATTGGCTGGATGTAGAAGGGATGGGAATGCAGGGTGCTGTGATCTGATTGGCTGGATGTGGAAGGGTTGGGAATGCAGGGTGCTGTGATCTGATTGGCTGAGCGCAGAAAGGTTGGGAATGCAGAGACCCATAGATTGAGGTGTTCAGTGTGTGCCGGGCCTTGGTTTGACTGCACGCCAGCGTGTTTAATGCTCATACTGTGAGGTAGCCAGTCAGTGGAGCCATGTGCTCTCTCTCTGTTTGGGTTTCACATTTCACCCAGCTCCAATCCCCACGTTTATGTTGAGTTTTAATGTCTTAATGGTCCCAGGGGTTTAGCGCGATACTTAAGCCTGCGTCAGAGAGGGGGCAATAATTCACTGTGTCCACAGCACCTGCAGTGTACAGTGTATTCTGCACTGCAAAAAAGTATTTTGGCCTCATGTTGGGACTTAAAATCTTATTTCTTTAACTTTTTTGCTAAAATATTGCCAATGACGTAAGGCAGTTTGACTAATTTCAAGATTTGCCAGTGGAATAAGGACATTTAACTTGTCAGGCAAACAGTAACTTAAAACAAGCAAATTATTTTCTACTTGAGAGAAAAAAAATCTTAAAGGTTTCAGTCTTGTAATGAGACACTGTTTTGCCAAGGGGTCAAGTGTTCAGAAGCTGAGTGCAGGTCAGGGCTGGAGCTGGGGTGCCGGGTCGGAGCTGGGGTGCCGGGTCGGCGCTGGAGCTGGGGTGTCGGGGTCGGAGCTGGGGTGCCGGGTCGGAGCTGGGGTGCCGGGTCGGCGCTGGGGTGTCGGGTCGGAGCTGGGGTGCCGGGTCGGAGCTGGGGTGTCGGGTCGGAGCTGGGGTGTCGGGTCGGAGCTGGGGTGTCGGGTCGGCGCTGGGGTGCCGGGTCGGAGCTGGGGTGTCGGGTCGGAGCTGGGGTGCCGGGTCGGCGCTGGGGTGCCGGGGGTTCTGCGTGTGTCCCAGCTGAAGCTATCGGGCCGTGGAGTTACGTGAGCCGGGGCCCCGGGACGGGTCCGTACGCCCAAACATGGCCTTATTGGGTTCTGGGCTCCGGGCCAGACAGAGGAGCGCCGGCCCTATCTCCCCATCTGGGGCCGGCGCTTTAAAAGGACTTGTTGTGCGCTCTCTGAACCTGAGAGGGGCCGGAGGAGAAAGCCCTCCGTGCCAGCTCCCTCCTCCGGGCAGGAAGCAGGGCGGGCGTTATCGAGGCGCGCTATCTCCCGTTTGTTTGCATTACAACATGGCCGCCGCTTCCTCTGGGTTCGTGTGGGAAAGGGCCGGGGCCGGGGCCGGGGGGTTAGGGATGGGAGCGGGATAAATCATCTCCTGCTTCCAGTGTCAGGGAGTGGAGGGATGTTTCCTCAAAAAGCAACCGCCGCATTTTAAACGGCCTTGTATGGTCGTTGCCGGGTCAACCGTGGGGCGGACTGATAACGCTCCTTCTCTATAACCCTGCAGGGTGTAAGATGACAGGTTTGTGGTGAGAATGTTCTTAACTGAACATTTGAATGCTGATGTAACGGTCGCTACTGGTAACTGAAAGAAAAGGAGTTTTCGAACACTGCTACAACACACAGAATTTTGCAGAAAAAAGCATTACAAAAAGCCCTATTCTTCAAAGGGGTAATGATGCCATCGTTCACCGTTCAAGTGGCTCTATTGCTATTGTTTATAACTCTCCCCGTGTTCCTGGTTTCCTGCCCTATGTGGTCTTTTGTCAGATGACTAAACTACACGCAGACAGGAATCCTTTTCTTTGTGTTGCCTGACCATTGCCATGTGTGTACAGCCTGACACCTAGTGGCCATATGCAGTATCTTCAAAATTAAGTAAAACTATTGAAAAACTCATTATACCGCGTTCCAAATCATGATGCAAATTGTATTTAAGTGTCATAAAGATTACATTTTTTGTTTTTCAACTAAACCCATGGATGGTATTGTGTCTCAGGGCTCTTTGGATCACTGAAATCTCAGACACCTGTGATAATTAGTTTGCCAGGTGAGCCCAATTAAAGGAAAAACTACTGAAGAAGGACGTTCCACATTATTAAGCAGACCAACATTTTCAAGCAATATGGGAAAGAAAATGGATCTCTATGAAATAGTATAATGCATTGGACAAGGTATGAAAACCTTAGATATTTCACGAAACTTAAGTGTTTTTAGAGAGCAGCTGCTAAAATGCCCTTACAAAGCAGCAAACAGGTATTTGAAGCTGCTGGTGCCTCTGGAGTCCCGCTAACATCAAGGTGTAGGATCCTCCAGAGGCTTGCAGTTATGCATAAACCTTCTATTCGGCCACCCCTAACCAATGCTCACAAGCAGAAACGGCTGCAGTGGGCCCAGAAATACATGAAGACTAATTTTCAAACAGTCCTGTTCACTGATGAGTGCCGTTCAACCCTGGATGGTCCAGATGGATGGAGTAGTAGATGGTTGGTGGACGGCCACCATGTCCCAACAAGGCTGCGACGTCAGCAAGGAGGTGGCGGAGTCATGTTTTGGGCCGGAATCATGGGGAGAGAGCTGGTCGGCCCCTTTAGGGTCCCTGAAGGTGTGAAAATGACATTTGAAAAGTATGTGGAGTTTCTGACTGACCACTTTCTTCCATGGTACAAAAAGAAGAACCGTGCTTTCCGTAACAAAATCATCTTCATGCATGACAATGCACCATCTCATGCTGCAAGGAATACCTCTGCATCACTGGCTGCTATGGGCATAAAAGGAGAGAAACTCATGGTGTGACCCCCATCCTCCCCTGACCTCAACCCTATTGAGAACCTTTGGAGCATCCTCAAGCAAAAGATCTATGAGGGTGGGAGGCAGTCCACATCCAAACAGCAGCTCTGGGAGGCTATTCTGACATCCTGCAAAGAAATTCAAGCAGAAACTCTCCAAAAACTCAAGTTCAATGGATGCAAGAATTGTGAAGCTGCTATCAAATAAGGGGTCCTATGTTAAAATGTAACTTGACCTGTTAAGATGTTTTTGATTGAAATAGCTTTTGATTTGAGTAAATATGACCTCCTAATGCTACAAATTCAACGAATGACCATTTTCAGCTCTTTACAACCTATACAACTCTGTTGTGCGTAATAATTTGGAACAGTGCATTTTAAGTTTTTTATTTTTGAAAAAAATACTGTTATCATTGGGAGGTTTGTTCAATAACATTCGAATTATACCCTAACAGTTGATGACTTGAAAATTATGCTGACTGTCATTTGCATCGACTATTTAGGAAATCCAGAGAAAAATATCATTTGCATAATAATTTGGAACGCGGTGTAAAGATTCAACAGTGGAAATACAAATATTTCTATGCACACATTAAATTTATTACACACAGAAGCATCACTCACAGAGCAGTGAATCTTGATGCACATTTGTGGATGGCATTGATTATAAGGAGAGTAATTAATTGCATTGAAATAGAAATGATTTGTTGAACATTTGTTCTTTGTGTACAGGGTGGCATTTCGGTGTTGAGAAATATTGCTTGTGAACCTGAGTCTCTTGAACCTGAATCAAAGTTTAGTTCAAATAAGGTTGGGCGTACTGTAGGAGCGTCTTGCATAAGTTGCTTAAATTACACAAGGCTGTTGATCTTGTACTTGGACTGGGTACACGCGCTATAAACAGGTTAGTCAGAAGGTCCATCAGTCAGGGCCGGGGTCGCTCAGAGTCCTCTGCAGGTGATTTTATTAGTGTTGGGCTTGAGGCCTGAGGCTCCTCACACCTCAGCGGCGTGGGGCTCATCTGCTTGCCTCTCTCCCGCTCTCTCTTTCAGGGCCTGTGCTAACTGTATGCCTCTGCTGGAGGTGGAGGACATGATGATCATGGGCAAGAAGCCCGACTCCAAGTGCGTGTTCACCTACGTGCAGTCGCTGGTCAACCACCTGCGGAGGTACGAGATGACCCGGCAGGCCTTCGCTGACCTCTGACCTCCCCCGCCCCCCCACGACGGCTCTCCACCCTGCTTACCTGGGACTGTGGATGAAAAAAGGACTCCTCCCCCTGCACCCCTGCACCCCAAACCCCCCCCCCCCCCCTTCCGTCCACCAAACCAGATGCCACCCCTCCTTACAAGGCTCTGACGGAGACCGGAGGTGCGTTTATCCGTCACTCCGTCTCTCCGTCCCTGCCGCTGTGTGAGTGGTGTGGTCCCAAACACGCTGTCTAGGAGCAGTACCCAAACACGCTGTCTAGGAGCAGTACCCAAACACGTTCTCTAGGAGCAGTACCCAAACACGTTCTCTAGGAGCAGTACCCAAACACGTTCTCTAGGAGTAGTACCCAAACACTCTCTCTAGGAGCAGTACCCAAACACGTTCTCTAGGAGTAGTACCCAAACACGCTGTCGAGGAGCAGTACCCAAACACATTCTCTAGGAGCAGTACCCAAACACGCTGTCTAGGAGCAGTACCCAAACACGCTCTCTAGGAGCAGTACCCAAACACGTTCTCTAGGAGCAGTACCCAAACACGTTCTCTAGGAACGGTACCCAAACACACTCTCTAGGAGCAGTACCCAAACACGCTTTCTAGGAGCAGTACCCAAACACACTGTCTAGGAGCAGTACCCAAACACGCTCTTTAGGAGCAGTACCCAAACACGTTCTCTAGGAGCAGTACCCAAACACGTTCTCTAGGAACGGTACCCAAACACACTCTCTAGGAGCAGTACCCAAACATGCTTTCTAGGAGCAGTACCCAAACACGCTGTCTAGGAACAGTACCCAAACACGCTTTCTAGGAGCAGTACCCAAACACGCTTTCTAGGAGCAGTACCCAAACACGCTGTCTAGGAACAGTACCCAAACACGCTTTCTAGGAGCAGTACCCAAACACGCTGTCTAGGAGCAGTACCCAAACACGTTCTCTAGGAGCAGTACCCAAACACGCTCTCTAGGAGCAGTACCCAAACACGCTCTCTAGGAGCAGTACCCAAACACGCTCTCTAGGAGCAGTACCCAAACACGCTTTCTAGGAGCAGTACCCAAACACGTTCTCTAGGAGCAGTACCCAAACACGCTCTCTAGGAGCAGTACCCAAACACGCTCTCTAGGAGCAGTACCCAAACACGTTCCCTGGGAGCAGTACCCAAACACGCTCTCTAGGAGCAGTACCCAAACACGTTCCCTGGGAGCAGTACCCAAACACGCTCTCTAGGAGCAGTACCCAAACACGCTCTCTAGGAGCAGTACCCAAACACACTCTCTAGGAGCAGTACCCAAACACGCTCTCTAGGAGCAGTACCCAAACACGTTCCCTGGGAGCAGTACCCAAACACGCTCTCTAGGAGCAGTACCCAAACACGCTCTCTAGGAGCAGTACCCAAACACACTCTAGGAGCAGTACCCAAACACGTTCCCTAGGAGCAGTACCTAAACACGCTCTCTAGGAGCAGTACCCAAACACATTCTCTAGGAGCAGTACCCAAACACGCTCTCTAGGAGCAGTACCCAAACACGCTCTCTAGGAGCAGTACCCAAACACTCTCTCTAGGGTCTGCGCAAACACACAGTGTGCACCCAGTCCCTGTCTAACCTCAGAGATGCCAAAGTTTCACATCTGGTTTTTATATTTCATCTTCAAAAAAAAAAACCTTTAAGTTTATAGTTTTAAAACTTGTATTTATGATTTTATAATAATAGCGGGTCACATGGGGCTGCATGACCCACATTCTGATTGGCTGAACACCCCTCATAAGGGCCAATCACAGCAGTGCCATCCCCTCCTGAAAACGGGAGATGGCACAGTCACCCAAGAGGCTGTGGACAGTGGGTATAAATTATAAATCACCTTTTTATTTTCCTCTGCCTTATTTGTTCACTCGGGGGCAATTTTGTACAATGAGATGCTATTTTTAAAGATGCTTATTGGAGGAATGGTTGTTTATATCTGATGGGTTTTTTTATATAGCTTTTGTCTCCACCCCCCCCCCGGTACTGTTGTTGTTATACACGTTACCAAATCTGCATGCTTTTTAAAACACGTTTACTTGAATTGTTTTGTTTTTTTTATCATTATTTGTATTATTAATATTTGTTATTATTTCTATTTAAGTCGATGTATAAGCACTGGTAATGAGATATTTGATCTGTACTCTCGTAATGGCACCGCATGGCCCCTTGTTGAGCCTGGAGCCCTGGCCTGGTGCAGGTGAACCCTCCGCCCGTCTGGGTCTTCAGTACTGCCAGAGCCCCTCGCATCGCCTGGATACAAACATTTCAGTTCACTCACTCTGTTACTTCCGTCAAAAGGCGGCCATTTTGTTCCGTTATACACTTTCGTTTCAAAGTCGATTTTTTTAAATATTTTTTTTTTATGTCCAGGTACACCGTACACACGACACCGTTGTCACATACGTATCACCTATTCCTTCAGAACCACGGAGGATTCCCACTCGACACTCCATTATCAAATGTGTTCAAATTAAACCATTTCAAACGTCGGTTAATATAAACTTGTTGCGGAAGTTGCTGTGGTAACCGTCCGAGCCCCACGAACGCAGGGCAGATACGGGCTCAGCAAGGGGTCTCTGCTTAGGCCACGCCCACCCGCGACCTCTGCGGTGACCTCCACGTACCCCCTCACTGCCAGCACGCCTTCCTCCAATCACTGCCCTCGTATTCCTGCCAGGGTGGCGTGTTGTCATTTCAGTGTTGCAGGTGAGCTCACGCTATAACGGAACTGCACCTGACCCCCACGACCAGCGGCCAGCACCTGGTCTTTTTATGGAATAATTATTTTAAATGGTTAAAGGAAATATATTTCGCCTGCGGTTTGTTTTAAGAGGCTGAACCTCTGGTTTGCCCGAGTCACTTCTCTACAGCCTTGAACCCACAAAAAGCTGCAATTCGTTTTAATTGATGACTGAACGAAAATTTTAAACTTTTAAAGCTAACAAAGATCTATTACAGCATAAATGTTAATATGAACAGAGGATAATGTCATTTTGATTACAAAAAAAAGAATATCTCAGGGAAAGAATTTATTCTAGATTTAGCTATATTGTTATTGTTGCTCTGCATAATGAATTTGAAAGGTCTAAATGTATATATTGGTTCTAAAATGGGTTTTAAAGTAATTCACTTCTTTCCGATTCGAGGCTGCATGGCAACTTGTGGATTCTCCCGGCCGCTGAATTCTCTGGCCAAGGCTGTAGAGAGGTTAGAATAACTGTCTCTTGTAGCACTAGATGTTCTTTCCCTGCTGAAATCCTTCTTGGGTTTCAAGAGTCTCAAGAGAATAAATTGTGGTCTAAAAGGCCGGTTATAAAAAAAGATATATTTATTCTATGACCCTCTGAAGCTGACGGACACGGTTTGCCATGGTTTGAGTTTTTCCCAGATGGAGATATGCTCAGAGTGCCTGTACCACAGAGCCCAAGGGCTTCTATAAGCTAGCAGGTCCTGTACATACCAGTTCACAACACTCTCGTCATAACATCATGTTTCTGTACACCACATTTTAATGTGAATTAACGATTAAAACCATTTTAAGAAACCAAAATGATGGCTGGTGTGTTTGTTTACTTCCCCCTCCTCTCTACTCTGCTGTACTTTTAAAACTGTGATGGTACTGGTTTGGTTGCTCGTGTATGAAAGTATTCACCAGCGAGATTTAATTAGCACATAACAAATTAGCGCGAATCTCCCGGGGGGGGGTTGCACCAGCTGTGCCCAAGCCTCGTCGCAACGGAACATAAACCTCTGCCCAAGTTACAACTTAAAACATGCTCCACCGCCCGACGTAGTTAGTTCGCAGCCCTATGTATAAACCAAATATTTATGGAAGCCAGTGACCTGGGGGTCAATATCACAGAACAGGATTAAGGAGTTAGATGGATAACTTTGATTAAAACTGTTATTCCAAAACTGGAACATGGACAAAAGTAAAAACAGCTGTTATGGTTTTTACTCTGAATTTATCTAGTAATCCTGCTTGGTGATAAATGGCAGTGTTATTCCTGGGGGGGGAATATCACAAAGAAGGATTACAGTTAGCTGGATAACTTCGATTAAAACCTGGAGCCCTTCCAAAACTGGAACACGGGACAAAAGCAAAAACAGCTGTTCTGGGTTTTACTTTGTACCAGTAATCCTGCTTTGTTTCATACCCCCCAGGAATAACAGTGTCATTTTTAACTTTTCAACGGCAGACTGATGTGAATAATAAGAAATTGCTTCAACTATTAACCTTGTCCTCACCAATGTTACGGGTGTAATAGGGTTAAATATATGACTGGTAATCCTCTTAAAAATAACTCGTTTTTCCATTATAACCTACGGGGAATTTGAGAGTGTGGTGCACTGTATGACTAGCTGTGAAATGGTTGCTCACTGTTGTGTGTTTCAGAGGTCTCGACATACTTCAGTTCTAGAGTACCTATTGTGGTGATCTGGGGACATTGGACAAGTCAACCATTCAAAATTGCTTGGCAAAAAAAGATTTACAATAAATGTTTTTTTTTTTACCCAGTGATTTTATTGAGAGCTACACCACAGTTTCTGTTTTCACCCCCCTGGGTGGAATCTGAGCCCCACCCACCAGAAAACGCATCATCGGCCCCGAGCCAATCGGGCGATTTGTAGCCCGGGGCGTCATTCTGTTTCCCGCCAGGTGGGGGCGCCAGACACCCAGTGCAGTGAGCGCAGACACGAGGAACCTCCGCACACCCGACACGCACCAAAAAATGGCAATTAAAACAATACGAATTATCACAAAAACAAAACTATGCGCAACTATGTCAGGGTGAGTTGTAGGGCTGCGTTCGAAACCGCACACTAGTCGCACAAAACTTCAGACTTTCACTGAAAGGCGGCACGAGTAGTATGCGGCTTCGAGCGCAGCCTCGGTGAGGCTCGACGGGGACGGAGCCGGAAGGAAGCCAGCGTTCGCTCTGGTCCTTCACTTCCGGGTTAAAGGTCAGAGTGCGGCTTGTCCTGCTCCGTCTCCTCCTCCTCCTCCTCCTCCGGGGCCGGGGTGGGGGAGGCCGGGGACCCGGGGGCGTCCTTCCAGGGGCTGTCCTTGGCCGGGGAGAAGCGGAACTCCTCGGGCACCTCGTCCTCGGCGTTGTCCTTCTTGTAGAAGCCCAGGGAGGCCAGGAGCTCGTTGATCTCGGTGCGCGTCATGTCGGACAGAGGGATCCGCTGTGGGGGGGGAGAGGCACGGACACACTGATACACCTGCAGGCAGGTACGACCCCAAACCACACCTCAATCAGGCAGGTACGACCCCAACCACACCTCAATCAAGCAGGTACGACCCCAAACCACACCTCAATCAGGCAGGTACAATGCCCAGCCACACCGCATTCGAGCAGGTACAACCCCAAACCACACCTCAATCAGGCAGGTACGACCCCAAACCACACCTCAATCATGCAGGTTTGATACACACTTCATACTACAAAGTACACATCGCCCTTAAAAGATTATATATTTTTAATGTAAGCACATTCAACATACTGCGGATTTGGCAGTTTGTGCAGCGAAGGTTTTCATTAAAGCTTAGTCTGCCACCATCGTGGCGGTTGTAATGGTTATTCCCTCCGTTATTTAAGTGAGATTGGCGAAAGGCGGTCTGGGCTGTGTGGGCGGCGGTCACTCACGTCCAGCTCTTCGTAGTAGTGGCTGAGGAGGACGAGCTCCGGATCGGCCCCGGGGATGTGCTTCATCACCAGGTTATGGCTTTGGTGGCGGGGCGTCAAGGGCAACCAGAAACGCACACAGGGGCTGGCTACACACGCTAGTCTGTGACTTCTGTGTGCATAGTCCTCTGTGACTTTTGTGTGCACATTCCTCTGTGACTTTTGTGTGCATATGCATCTGTAAGACAACCTCCAAGGGCCTTCATCACAAAGCAGGATCACGGAGTTAGCTGGAGAGCCGGGTTTTACGCAGTTACGCAGTGAACTCCGTGGCCCTGCTTCGTGATGGAGGCCCCAGGTCTTGCATCTGTGTGGATAATAAAAATTTAAAAAAGCAATATGGCCAAGGAGCTGGTAAACAACAACAACAACAGACCTAACCCTGTCTGGCTGTCTGAGCCAACAAAGTGCTGTGAGAATGCTGTCCGGGCGAAGACAGGCAGCCGTACAGGGCCAACGGTTCAACCGAAAATCACCTGGTGTTCTCAGCGCACTCTGGGAGGAGAAGTGAAACCTCCAGAGACGCTCCGCTCATGAAACTGAACTGCACACAAACTGAAAATAAACCCAAAGCTCACAGGAAGTTTTAGCTCCCAGAGCCAACATATTCTTTGCACTTCAATTAAGTAGCCTGGGTAAAGACCGTGCACTCAAGTGGTTTGCACTTGCAGTCAGGACCGCATCCAGCATATGCACGCGTTTCCAGACTGGATGTGTCTCCCAAGCCAAATTAAACACACAGCGCAATCCACATCCACGTGCTGGTCTAGGGTGCAAACTATCGTACAACCGCTCTACGTTTACTCAGGCTCAAACCTTCTGTTTGCCCAATGCTTTGGCCATTTCCAAAATTCCCCGTGTTTACACTGGCATTTCGCAGGAGCGCTCCAGGATTAGCAGTGGCTCAGGACTGGAAGAGTGCCACTCTGCAATCAGACTTTTTCCAGAATGGTAGTGGACAGGTGTGGGGCAGAATCACTCATTCCAGATTCAATATCCTGGCACAGAATGCCATTTGCCAACAGTTCAAATGGATCCCTTGACTTACTGCCAGAGTGACTTACTCACTTATTCATGCCAAAATTGAGCATTTCAGCAGTCAATGCATTACAAATGACCCACTGGAAATCATAAGCAATTCATGAATTTAGTCATATCCGATTTCTTTTTGCAAAGGGGAATTAATTGGCATGACAAGGATGTGCTCCTCTGGTCTCTGTAGAGAATGCCCTGACAGGGTTATGTTTGAGCCTGAAAAGATCATTCTCTGCCGAGATGTACCACACTGAGTCACTGCAGATTCCAGGGAAACATAACGTGCAGGAACTCTTTTTCTCTAAAGCCTGGTGGACTTTGATCCCCTCCCGGAATTTCCAAAGCGCCTTGCTGCAAGGGTAACGCAGGAAAAGCTTCTCGGTCAACAAGAGTTGGACAGAATCCCGTCGGAACGCGGGGATAAGGGAAAAGGGTGAGTTAATTTTTTCCCTTCTGGGTGGGACTATTGGAGACAGAACTGTTCGTATCCTGTTCGTTTTGCGGTTTGGTGTCAAACTGGTTTTTAACTAGCAGGAAGGAATCTGCAGTCACCTCCACCCCTACAGCTTTTCTGGCCTGCTGCGCTTCTGGCACACTTCACTTCACTGAACAAGTTAGTACATATATAATTCCTCACGAATAAATCATAAAACAAAACAAAAAAAACCCCACAATCTCAATCGTTCTCCTTTATGCAGTCTATACAGTATATACATACTTAGATTTGATTACATATTTTCTGTATATGGATTATATTTTTTAAGATATCAATGCAATCGAATTATATCAATGATTGTGTCAAGATGGCCGCTAATCATATTGGCACATGAAATGTCCCTCTCGGACTCTCAAGCCTCTCGGACTCTCTCGCAAGCCCTGCTTATGAGCTGCAGTATGATAAGGCGTAGCTATGCTTTTGAAGGAGAGAAGGAAGCCAGGCTTGTCTGTGCTTTCCCAAATGGACAGTGGAGGCTGTAGCAATTAGTGCTAAGAAAATCACAATCAGGAATTCCAAACTGGAATATTTAGTGCATCATAAACATTTGTCCTAAATAATTAATGCCACAACCACAGCAATTGCTCATCTCCTCCTGGCCCTGTCTACCCACAGTGGCAGGTGCTACAAATACACGTTTGCACATTTGTATGTATGCAAACCATAGTTTCATACGCGGTGTGTTACAGGCATGCAAATCCACCGGTGTGGAGATACCAGAGACAAAGGTTTCTTCTGAGCTTAACGCATCTCAGTAATATTTTCAACCGTCCATTGGCTGAGCAGCATGTCTCCAATGGAAACTAATGTCTCAGAAGACATTTCATTGGCCCACAATTGGCCCAATCGAAAGGATACTAGAGAGGGATGTCCTGGGTCACAAAAGCCTTGACCTGGAGAGAAAACACAGGGTTAGTACAGAGTCACAGAGCCTTGGTCTGTAGAGAAAGGACAGGGTCAGTACTGAGTCACAGAGCCTTGGTCTGTAGAGAAAGGACAGGGTCAGTACTGAGTCACAGAGCCTTGGTCTGTAGAGAAAGGACAGGGTCAGTACTGCCTCCAGACCACATTCCCTACTGCTACTGCAACCTGCACCAGCCCACGGACACCAAAGAGAACATTTCAACTGTACTTTTTGTTTGTTTTGTGAACAGTCTGACTGCCAACAGTCTCTCAGGCTAGGATGAATACTAACCAAATAAAAAAAGATTCAGGGACACACCTCACACAAAAAAAAAACTGCAGTAGGCAACAGTTGAAGATTCAGGGAGGTGAAAAGCTTATTGTCCGCGAGTCGAGTCTTTTACTTTTCATGAAACCGGTTAGCCGTCAGATACATCCAGAAAGCAATGACCATAACAATGTACCCGGCAATCTGCCCACCCCAAAACAGTATTACATTTATCAGAACATTTTCAAGGTGCACTTCAAGGTAAGAAGTAAAAAAAAACAAAAAAAAAAAACACTCATCAATAAGCAGTGTACTAGCAGGCGATAGAGAACTTACCTCCCTCAGGCGATTCAACTGTCACCCTCCACAGGACTGAAAAAGACAATTAGAGGGATTGAGTGACACTCCAAAGAATGGGCAGCAGCAGGTCTAGTCTTTCTTGCTGGTGGCATACAGTCCTGCCGGGGGTGTGACTAGCCTAGGGTGTGGCAAGTTACTTCAGAAATGTTTGGCCCTCAGGGCCAGACTCACTGAATGGAGTCCCAAAAGCAACTGGGACAATTAAATACTTGGGCCTTCAGGCTGAAAATGAGGTTAAAGCCCATGTCCAAATATGAATCAGTTTGTTGATGGACTAATTAACTGCACTGGGGAGAAAACAGTGTCTGGACTTCCTTTGTTTGTCTACAAAAGCACATTTCACTCTCCAGTGGCTAAGGACTTGGTGTACAAATCAATGTACAAAGCAGTAGAAGTAATGTACAAACCAGGGATAATGTTATCAGCACTCTCAGCACTGATAATGCCAGGCTTGAAAGTATGTGACATCATGTTAGAGGGTTTGTGAAAAAGTTGGATTAAATTATTTTCCATTTATCATTTCAGACGTACTTGTGTTATTGTGTCATTAGCATCCAAAGTGGTATCCAAAGCCCCATAATGAATGGTACATTTCCAAATGTCACGTGCATTTCATGAGCAACGGCAGAGCTTTGAAACGAGTGTTTGGTAGAATTGGGAGCGATCGTCACTATATTGGACACACATATTCTCAGGATCCAAGGCCCGATACCCATCTCACAATGAAGGATGTGACTGAGCGAATAACAGTTTTCACTGATCGATCATCGGTCCCCCTCCCAAAAAGTGAGCTATCGGCTCTAGAGGTACAGTTGATTAGACTGAGCAGGAGACAATCATCCCCTGGAGCAATGCAGGGTTAAGGGCCTTGCTCAAGGGCCCAACAGCTGTGCTACCCCGGGGATCGCACCATCGACCTTGCGGGTCCCAGTCATGTACCTTAACCACTATGCTACAGACCTCCCTGTTGATGGTATAGGCATATTTGTAAAACTATACAAAGTGGGCATAGGGTGACCAAAATTGGAGTTTTCAGTCTATGAGATGCATGGAAAAATCTGCTCAGTGGCAGGTTAGTTTCAGGACTCCAGCACTGTTATACCCATGATCAAATTTCACATCCACACCTATTCTGTACAGAGGTGTCCCGCCTGTATGCCTAGTGTGAGACAACAATAGGCAGGAACTTCTGGATTACAATCTCAGATACCTTTCCACGGCATCAATACAGTGATCTATACCAGTTGCATCAACAACTGAACTGGTAACTTTTTGAATTAGGCTACGTTTAATTTTTTTCTAGATTTGCTTTTTGATAATCATCATCAATGTATCAGAAATGGACACCAGATTTCAAAACAGGTTCTGGTTCTGGTTCTTTAGCAAATTGAATTATTTTCACTCAGGTTTACATCCACAGCAGTAAAATCGCTAAATGTTGCTTAGCCAGAAAATAAAACCAGTAACGCATTTTCTGAGCAAATTTTTCATTGTAACGGAACCAAACAAAACGTTTTCATTTAGACTTACAGAATCTTTAGATTTTGCAATCAGTAGGCTACTGGTCGGTAAATGAATGATGCGTCTCAGGAGTCGCTTTTACTGCCTAGAGCTAGACCAAATGGAGCCGCTTTGCTGTTCTGTCTTCATGATGGACACCAAAAGCACACGCGCGTTATGTTTAAATGAGCATTACTTATTTGCGGCGGCAGTTAACGTTGCGGATATGCAGTCTGAACAATATTTCATCCATTTTAACGTCTTACCTCCACCTTCGCTTTAGCCAAACCATCTAGTTTCTTCAAATCCACCTCATAGGCCGACAGGCATTGGAGAAGGCTGGCGAAAACGAACAGCCACATCTTTTTTATTTCGGTGCCAGCAACCTCAAGGCTGCGGAGAGACGAGCCGAGCTATCACAGCGCCCGGCAGGTTAGTCTTCTGCTCAGGTTATACGTGCTCCGAACAGCTGCGTAGGTGGCTTGGAGGAATTCAGCCCAGTCCTTAGGGATGATGTAAAATTGTGTCACATCCGGGTAATCGCTGCCACGTCAATCGCCTCCCACTGTATCTCGATGGTCCTGTTGAAGGTGGGGGTCTGGAGAAGGCGGAAGCGCTCATATAGTTCCTCTCATGTATTTCTGCGTCTCGTGTTCTTACAAAACGATGCTAGTTTGCGGGGAAATGCACTAGACTACTGTCTTTTGTTTGTATGTATGAAACTAATTTTCTACAGTCTATGGTACTATGAACTTTACAGAATCGTGCACTGTGCACGGTTGACTAATCTGGGTCAAGCGTGCATAGATATTGCTTTGTACAAGTTAAACAGTAAGCCTACACGTTGAGTTATTATGATGCTGATAAGCTATCGTTTCTCTTCATCACTGATGGTTTGTACAAAGCTTAGGCTGACCACAAATAGTTTATTTAAGGGATAATAAAATAAGTGGCATGCTTTATTTCAGGGATCATCAAATCATGGTGCTCAAGGTCTCAGGCCCACCCTCCCTTTACATTGGAGGCAGGTGTGTTCCACCCTCCCTTTACCTGGGAGTCAGGTGTGTTCCACCCTCCCTTTACCTGGGAGTCAGGTGTGTTCACCCTCCCTTTACCTGGGAGTCAGGTGTGAAGACTGTCTGGCCAATCAGTGGCACTAATTGTTCCACTAATTACCTGGGAGAAAAGAAAACCAGGCCCAGATTTGATGATTGCTGGATTATATCATCAGGACTAGCCTACCTGTGTTGCCATCCCAGAATTTAAACAAGCTGTTACCTTTTCATAATGAGGTGCGGTTCATGTTTAGATGGATTATTTGACCGAAATAACCAGGCATGCCATGCCATGCGGAAGAGCGTGTACACTTAACGGGTGACTTTTGTGCTTGTGTCCGTTTCTTAGTCACCAGCCTCATGATGAAGATGTTTTGCTTAAGAACAAGAAGAATATGTACATGGCTAGAAGAACACAGAATGTGCCAAGTGTACAGTGCTGATGTAAAATGCAGAGCACATTATGTCAGAGAGCTTGCTGCTTTGCTTCAGAGAAAGCGCCATGCTGTAGTGTGAATTCTCTCCATGCTGCATTTAATAAAAAGTGTCTTATCACAGTGGCCCTTTCCTCCAACGATTTGAATGAAAGATTTCTCTTCTACAGTTGCAGAAGAATAATAATCCCATGCTCACATTGTGCTATAATGCAATTACATAAGAAGAGTTCTTTTTTTTTAACTGATCAAATTAAAGACCAAATATTTTTCAGGTTTGGCTCTTCAGTATTTGCTTTGTCTTTGAATTTTGCTTTGCGTACCTAACAGTTTGTTTTAATGGCCATATGTCCACACTTTCACAAAACAAGGGCGGCCTGTAGCGTGCAGCGTAGTGGTTAAGGTGCATGACTGGGGCCCGCAAGGTCCGTGGTTCGATCCCCGGTGTAGCCACAATAAGATCTGCACAGCTGTTGGGCCCTTGAGCAAGGCCCTTAACCCTGCATTGCTCCAGGGGAGGATGGTCTCCTGCTTAGTCTAACCAACTGTACGTCACTCTGGATAAGAGCGTCTGCCAAATGCCATGTAATGTAAAGGAGCCTATTTATTCCTCATACAAAACTATGTCTGACATAAACTGGCTCAAGTGGTCAAATAATCCCCCTAAACATGAAAAACACCTCATTAAGAAAAATAAAATATTGTTAAAATTCTGGGATTGCAATTCTGTTTGGAATTAAAGCCAGGATGCACAGGGGGTCCCCAGGAGCAGAGCCACTGCTGTAAAATGTCCTCATTAGTTGGATACCTATAGGCTATGCCAGCTAATGTACACCAGGGGGCAGCAAAGATTGCTGCATGTAAGTATCTATGTAAGTAAGTAAGTGAGCAAGTATTATTGTATTTATATAGCACCTTTCTAAACCAATGGTTACAACGTGCTTCACAATAAAATAAAAAAATAAAACAGAAAACACAAACACAATAAAAACAAGATCAAATACAAAGATCATAGTACAAATGCATCACTAAAGTATACTGATAAAGGAATAAGAAAGAATGCCAACTGCATGAATAATCAGGGAAAGCTATTGCTGACTATTCCTGAAAGATGTTCTGAAACTTCATGTGGAAAAAAAAACACAAAACATCATCAAACAGGATAAAACAGAAAACACAAACACAATAAAAACAAGATCAAATACAAAGATCATAGTACAAATGCATCACTAAAGTATACTGATAAAGGAATAAGAAAGAATGCCAACTGCATGAATAATCAGGGAAAGCTATTGCTGACTATTCCTGAAAGATGTTCTGAAACTTCATGTGGATTTAAGTACATGCCTGCTTACCATATACAGACAGTATACACTGATATTACATAACATTATATTGTGTTATTTAGCAAAGGCCCTCATCCAGAGCAACATACACAGATTACATTTATTTGTTTGTTTGTATTTTTTACTGCACTCATAGAGAAACAGCATTACAGTAACATGTTCTATGATCTCCTGATATATGTCTTCAGTCACTTCTTGATTTCTGTCACTGATAATAAGATTATTGTCAGTTCTATGTAGATAATGATGTATTCACACGAAAATACATATCAGTATCTTTTTTTGGTTTATGTATTTATAGGTTATAGGGAGTTTTGTGTGGTGCAACATCCATAAATTGGGTGAGATTAGCCTACTGCAAGCTTCCCTTGAAAGCAATTGTCTCATCAATATAAGTGTAGATTCAGCTGTTCCAAAAGCTTTCTCTAGCTGATCCAGGCAGACAGTGTGCTGATCCAGGCAGACCGTGCTAGGTATGCAAGTCAGATAAGTGTTCCAAAAGAACAAATCATTTGCAATAATTTTGTTCTGACTGTTTTATGCTCGTCTATGGGACTATTTAATCATTTGTTATCCATTCCAGAACAAACCTTGCAGCTCCAATTTGAGCATCATAAATTTTACAGTGTACTCAACGACATCCGGGGATGTTCTGAAAGGCCTGTTGTGTCACCAGGGAAACCAAAGGTGGCCTGTCAATCAGGGGGCTGGTCATCCGCAGATGGAACCCTGGTAATGAGGTTGCACTATGTGGGTGGGCCCATTTCAATTAACAAACAAATCAAAATGGCCCCAGAACACTCAATGTTTACAATTATTATTATTTTTTTTTAATGTAGACCAAACTCAGTTTGAATATTCAATGTAATTTCTGTTTCTGCAAAGCCTTCCGAGAGAGGTCATGTTGCTGCTCTTGTTAATTATTTAAACCCTGAAAAACCTAACGGCGAAAAATAATGATCTGTCAAATAACGGCAACTTCATCAGATGAATTTGCTATTGTAATATTGATATCAACCACGACATGGCTGTACTTTTCACATGCGCTCGATCTGGACAGCGTGATCTTTCACGTGAAGGTGTTCACTGAAAACATTAACAACACACCATTTCGCTATTAACTGCAATACCATGCATTAAACTACCGCCTGTTGGCCGCAAGAATTCACTTGAGTTGAGAGTCCAACGTTAAGCACAGAAGACAGTCGGTGAAAATGACAGCACTTTCCCAATCTAAGTGTTGAAGTTACCTCTCTGAAGAAGTGTTTCTCCTAAAATACATCAAGCTTGGTGGCCTAACATAGGTTTAACATTTGCTACACTGGCGGTATTTAAAAATGAATTTTCATTGTAGTTTGATTTTAGTTATTAGCTATTTGTGTCAATTACGTAATTGTATTGTCACAGATGTGTCACAATTACGCAAACATATATGTTCAGTTGTCGAGAGCGTAATATTTAGGTTGCATCAAATGTTTGATAATGTAGCCTGCTTGTCTATTTAAATGGTTACTCTCCCTCAACACGTTCGCGCGTCATTGAGCGACCTTCACAGATAATGACGTTTTTCTGGTTTCTGTAAACATTGGCTCCTTCAGTCCTGCGTGGCGGTACAGTTCAGGAAACGCAGCTGTTCGCGGCGCGAGCTCACACGCTTCTTCACGGTATCGGAAG
Organism: Conger conger; assembly: GCF_963514075.1. Classification (NCBI taxonomy): domain Eukaryota; kingdom Metazoa; phylum Chordata; class Actinopteri; order Anguilliformes; family Congridae; genus Conger; species Conger conger. Next base: position 46,849,117 of record NC_083770.1, on the reverse strand, counting down.
GATAAATGCTCTCAGCCGAACATTGTTGTGGTACCGGAAAACGAGAATTGCACTAATGCTAATGTCGCTTTAATCCGAACAGCGTATTAAAACAGGCTCCTATTAACTGATATGGTTTTTACGGACACGGCCAACGCATTTATGGAGCCGTAATCAAACGACTGTGCCGCTAACGGGTTGACAGGACAACCGCGTTAGTAGTTTATGCAATGCATCTGTCGCTCTCCCACCGAACAGCGCCGAGCGAATACCCATTCTGGCAGAAGATCAGCGCGCACATTGCCGGGGTGAAGCACGCTGGAATGTCGATAGTTCTCTGTCAGTAACGGATTTAATTTGACTTAAGGTGCCGCACAGATATTATCTATCAGGGACGACGCTGAAGACAACAATTTCCACCTAAGACACTGTATAACACGTAGCTAGCTCAGTACACTCTGGATCTTTTTCTTGTTATTTGGTTGACAACCCTTATTTAAAACCAGGGACACAAGTCTTCTTCATTTCAGGGTTTCCGTTGGGTCGTGTCGCTGTCCAACCGTCAGATCAACTCGTGGGAAACGGGTAAGCAATTTGGCTACTAGCCTACTGTAGCATCAGTGATCGTGTGTAATCTCAATGCCAATATTTGTAACTAAGATTATGCGCTTTGTATTCGCACGCAGGCATCTCAGGGACTTTGACAGTTTTAAGACGCTCAAGCCGAGCTTCTTCAAATGTGTCGTGCCGTGAGCAAATGTAGATAGCGATAACGATATCTTTGCTGTGTGGCTATTCAGTTAGCCTATCATTATTTTACAGACCTTTAGCGGGCACAAGAAGATGCCTATTTCAGCTGACACTTCGTTACATTAGCTACTCTCACGTGGAATATTTTGGTTGGATAGGTTCCGATTTTGCCGCATCTGCTGTCCATAATTGTTCAATTAAACATGTACCAAAAGAAGATACTTCATCGAACGCGTTTAATTTCAATAGTTATTCAGTTGCAGAGGTCTAATTGTGTATCAGCATCCAATGAGTAAGAATGTAATAATGGGATTATAATAATAATACAATAATATGGCCTGGTTGTATTTGGCACAACGTATGCATTAATGGCTGCCATAAATTATTGTAATCTTGTTCTAAAATAATGCATTAGTTTCAAACTGAGATATAGTATGTGCAATTGTTTTACAGGAAACCTGCTATGTATAATAGTTCATTTGACTCATCCTGCCACAGGAACGTAGAATAATAAATATCGGGAGAGACAGAAATCTATGAAAGCCCCAGGACAAGTAAATATATAAAACAACCATCTTGCGTACTCCAACTATATTAGAAAAGTGATATTGGGTTTAGTCCATGTTGTTCTTTCTTATTACATAACTTGGAAAACAATTCACAAAAAAATAATTCCCCAAAGTTCATGTTTATAAGACTAGATGGTCAATTGTTATAAGATCTACAAATACAATTTTGACAATGGGTTTAGCCTATGTAACGCAGCAGAAATAGCCTGTCATTCAAGAAGTGGTTGTAAATTTAAAGTATTGCAAGTATCAAAAGATCAGTCACGTAGCAGCGAGCGCCCACATAAAAACACCGGTATTGAATTAGGAATGAAATTAATTGACTCATAAATGCACTGGCCATGCTGCCGTGTTTAAAAATGCTTTGAACTGTTGGAAGGCTCAGGGTGACCAGAAGCTTCATTTTGTACCTGTGGTAACTGACCCAAGATACAGTTCCCCGCCCCCATGGAAGAAAAATCTTCCTCTTGAAATGAAAAGTACCGTTACATTACATAACATTACATTACGGGCATTTAGCAGACGCTCTTATCCAGAGCGACGCACACTGAAGTGCGAATCGATCACAGCGCCAAGTGCGACGAGGACCCTAGAGGAAAGTACGGTTCCGAAGTACGAACCAAAACTAGCCTTGATGCGACCTGCTTATTCCAGGGGGGGTATATGATCAGGTGCTACAATATGGGGGTGCTGACGACCATAAGTGGGATGCTCTGATGTTTTCTTGTTGACTTTTCAAAATGACAACATGGCGTAGGTACCAGTTAGTGGTAAGGCAATGGCGAGTATTGTTGTATGGCCTGTTCTTGTTGTTGTGTGATGTTATGATGCTATGTTTGCTTCCATTTACCTGCATGCAGTTGGTAGGTGCCATGTTGCATGAAATTAAAGGCCATTTAATTAAAGGTTGCGTTGACCTCTTCACAAATAAGGGCTTGTCTGTTTTCCTGGTTAAATTCTCAAAACCAACCGTAAAGGCCTTCCCAGGTTTGACTGGTGAAATGAATCCATCCTTTACACCCCAGCTCTTGTGCAGTTTGCCCTCTGGCACGAAATGGCTGCACCTGCAACCATGTAAATTAATCTGCACAGCCGTTGGGCCCTTGAGCAAGGCCCTTAACCCTGCATTGCTCCAGGGGAGGATTGTCTCCTGCTTAGTCTAATCAACTGTACGTCGCTCTGGATAAGAGCGTCTGCCAAATGCCAATAATGTAATGTAATGTCATGTTGAATGGCCTGTTCTTGTTATGTCATGTTATGATGTTGTGTTTGCTTCCATTTCCCTGCATTCGGTTGGTTTGGAAACACACCGAATGTATTCAGAAGCTTGTTAATTCACTGTGTGCCTGGCTGATTCTTACCAAAAAAATACTATAGTTGCTGTAGTTTTGGCGGGTGGGTGGTTGTGTTGTCGATGTTAACATGTTAGAAAATGTCTCGTGGTGTGAAACTTAGCGGCCTGTCCCTCCACTTGTGCCCCATTAAGCTCTGAAATAGATCCTGGAATAAGTAGGCCAGGCTATTAGTCCTAGTTCCTCTAATTTTGGATTGTCACTCAACAATAATTTTGTAAAAGAAGTAAAAATGTAAGAATAAGTATGCCTGTATACAGCCTAGCCACGCTGGGTGTGTGCTGTATCTATCACTGTGACTTCGGGTGTATATCCAGGCTTGTAGATCAAAATCTACGTCGTCGTGCATCCCTCTGGCTTTTTATGATCGAACGTCAAAGCGTGAATACCTAAATCCGAACTGAAGTGTTCAGTCGAGCGTCGCGAAAGTTCGGATGTGATCTGATGCCAGGAGCGTCCTGTCAATCAACAGCAGGTTGGCGATGCGTCTGCACAGGAAGGGGAGGGGACTAGCAGATAGGACACTGCTACGCCTCCGTCTCACTCCGAGAAACACGTATAAAAAGATGACCTTTCTTTTTATTTTATTATTATTTCACACTGTCCTTGATAGCAGAAGTAGGTCACAGAATAAAAACAAAGAGATGCACATTTGAAGTCCGTGTGCGTGCGAGCCCTGGTGGAATAATAGGATCATTTGATCTCTTAATTGTTCTGATGTGAATCACTGGGGTTGGAGGTTCACGACAGACTGGCTTTGCTTTTCTTGGCCGGCGGCTGTGTTGTGTCAGCCTGCTTCTGCCCCGCATGCCAAAGGCTAGTGCGGCTTGCCTGGCTTGAGAAAATGCGTTTTGAGGTTTTGTTTTTTTCGTGGGTCTGGGGGCAAAATTCTCTCTAGGCACAATGTTGCATGAAATGAAAGGTCATTAAAGGTTGCCTTGCCCTCTTCACAAAGAGTGAGGGCTCGTCTGTTGTCCCGGTTAAATTCTCAAAACCAACCGTAAGAGCATTCCCAGGTTTGACTGGTGAAATGAATCCGTCCCCTGCGCCCCAGCTCTTGTGCATTTGGCACGCTGGCACAAAATGGCTGCACCTGCAACCCTGTGAATTAATCTGCGCACTCAATTACCTGTTGTTTCCCACCCCCTGCCTCTGTTTGATTTCTTGGCAGCTGAGTTTTTAGAGGGTGACTGGATTACTCAGAGCACAGAGGAAGTTGATTAAAAAAGATTTTTTGTCCACATACTGTACATAAGCAGGACGCACCTGATATACACCGGTTTCCCTCGGCACTCTGCTGCCATGGTTACGGTAGCGTTGCAACTGTATGGTCACATTCTGTTGACCTCTATTCTCTAAAACGTTCCTTGGTTTGGACTGCTTTAGTACCGGGTTGCCTAACACGACAGTGTCGCCTCACGTGCCTGTAGCCGGGTAATATGTGCCGTTGGTAAAGTGGTTGTTTGCTCAGGCATGCCGGATCTTTCTCACCTGCGGGCTATTGGTCTTTATTAAGGAGCACTTTCGCAATGAACCTCAGCTTCAGTCTCGCAGACGCGTTCCCTCGCTCCCGGCACGGCTCTTCGTGGGTAAACCGCTCGTTTCCTGCTAAATAATTAACGGAGCCGCGAGTTCGGTGCCCCGGCCGACGTCTGCCCCCGGGGGCTGTTTTCCAGGTTGAACGGCGTCCAGGAAGAAGCAGGAGCAGCAGTAGTTGCGCCTCTAATTAACAAAGAGCACATCGGGCTTGAGGAAAAGTCACTTCTCCTTTTCGTTTCTCTAAAACCGGTCAGTGATAGTGCAGACGAGACCGCGGGGGCCGAACAGTCCAAAATAGTCCTAAATATTTGCCCTGCATGCCTGTAAGCCCCCCCCCCCCCCCCCCCCAGTGGAATCCAGTTATTGGGCCTCTGTGACCCACTGACTGTCCCACGCCCCCCCTCCCTCCCCAATCATGCGGGGTCTCTCGCTTCCTGCGCTTCCTCCCCCCTCCCGGGAACGCCACGGGACAGAAACCACAGAAGAAGAAGCGGCTCAGCGGGCGTCTGGCAGGCTGAGAAGGAACCCCGTTATAGTCCCGCTGGAGAGGAGCCAGGCCGCCATGCCGTGTCTGGGAGCGCCTGCTAATGCGTCTGCTCCGAGAGACCAGCGACCGGCCTAATGAGGGACAAGCCCTCTGGCTGGCTTCCCACCCCCACCGCCTCCTCCACCCGCCCCCCCACCACCCTGACGTCTTAACCCCGACGGCTGCTGCTCCAGTGCCCTCTGCCAGCTGCTCCCGCTGTGCCATCTTTACGCTCTGTGCTTTCTTGTCATGTCTCTCAGCGGTGCTAATAACAGAGAGATAGATCATTACATTTATATTGCGCGTTTCTAGACGCTCAGAGGGGGGGAAACTCGCCTCGACCGCCGCCGCCGATGCGCAGCGCCCGCCTGGGTGACACAACGGCAGCCATTTTGGCTCCAGTGCGCTCACCCACACTCCAGCTGAGGCGGAGAGGGAGAGAGCAGTGCTTTTGCCAATTAAATCGAGGGGATTATTAGGTAGCAGCTGAGAGAGCCGGGGTTGGGGTTCACGCCAGGACCCCGGGGGAACCCCCCGACTCTTTGTGAAGAGCGTCGCGGGATCTCTAATGAGCGCAGTGAGTCAGAACCTCGGTTTCACGTCCCGTCTGAAAGACAAACGTAATACCGCAACGTTTCGATGTCCCGATGAGGTGGATTTAGACTGTTACGCCTTCCCCCCTCTACCCCCCTCCGCTCATAAAGACCACACGGGACCTGAGGCCTGAGCCGTGCTTCAGTTGTCTTGTGGGTCGTCGTTAAATTTGTACGAGCAGCATTATGAGAGAGGCTGAGGCCCCTCGCCTTCACACGCCGGCAGGCTAACAGTCAGTCTGTCGGTTAAACTGTCGGTTTGCTCCGGCCTTGCCCTGAGCTGCACTTCTCTGCCTGCGGTCTTAATCCGCATTTATAGACTGCTCAGCGTGTTTGTTTTTGTTTTGTTTTTCTCCATTGTGTTTCGCCCGGCTGAATTTTGTGTGAAACGAGAGCTTCCTCTTCGCAGTCCCCCTGGACGTTCTCTCGCTGTGGCGCGAGGGGGTTCGGTGTGTGCGTGATGAGACGAGGGCAACCACTCAAGCCCTGTGTCCCGACAGACTCTTTATGTGAGAGAGGAAATGAGGGTGTGTTGTTGTTGCCGAGTGACAGAGGAGCTGGAACTCTAGCCCAGCATCAGTCAGCTGGAAGTCTTGCCAGGTCTTGCTGTAATTGGGTTGTGATCTTCAAATTAAGAAGATAAGCAACAGAACCAACGAGGAGCGTTCAGCCCTGGAGTTTCTTACACAGGCAGGCTGGTTTTAATCACACACTGCCTCACCTTATTCTTCCTAATTTCTCGGGCATCTGTTCTCCCCTTCTCTGCTCAGCTGTTTTTTATTCCCAATGAGAGCTCATTTTATTGTAATGTTTATGACAGTAAAATAATAATAATACAATAAGCTCTGATTGTAATGCTTTAACTGTTGGTACAATTAGCTGGAGTCCCTCTGTATTTGAGCTGTGGTATGTGTCAGGTGACACTGGCGTGGCAAGGGTTAATGCTGACTGCCCATCTTGCCTGTTATCTGTGAATTGCTTTTCCTGTAGAATTTTCCAGCAGGGTGAGACATTATTGGGTATGTCACTCACATGGTTCAAAGGTACAGGGCAAGTTTGCCCATGTCACATGGTTTCTCAAGAAGCAAGCAGAAGGTGTGTGTGTGTGAGTGTGCGTGTGTGAGTGTGCGTGTGTGTGTGTGTGTGTGTGTGTGTGTGTTACCCAAAAGGATGTTCTGAGGATTTAGCTGGGACTCTCCTAGCACTTGTGATTGCTGCAGTCACTGCCTTTGGTGAATCAAGGATGTTTCATGGCTGCCCAGAGATTCATTTCATCTTGTAGAGCGCCCTTAACCTTTTCCAGAAAGAGGTTTTAGTCCAGTTCCGGCTCTGAGTTAATCCTGTGTGGGGGGCATGTGTATAAACCACTAAAGACTGTACATGTTTTCTATCCTCAGCTCACCTTTCCCACCCTTATTTCTCTTATCTTTAGAGATGGTGTTTGTTCTGATGATCACGTTTCACTGGCCCGCATTTCCAGTTGCCTTGGTTTTTCTCCTGGCAGTTTCTGTGTGATTGAGCGATCTGGATCTTTCATGTGAGCTGCTGATGATTTACATTGAAGCCGTGACATTTCCAGCTAATCGTACTTTACATTATTTATGATGGAGAAACGCGGCACTCTGGATTTAATCCACACTAATTTGTCTCAGAACATACAGTGTTTTATTTGTGAATCATTTCCTTCCATAAATTGAACATAAACATAAAACAACATGCAAATTAAATGACCCATCTCATTTCCAGGATTTACAGTAACATTATTAGTATTACCATGTACACTGTGAGCACTTTATTAGGTGTTTATTAGACTTATTCTTTAGACTTCTTGGTCTTCTACTGCTGTAGCCTATCCACTTAGAGTTATGATGCCTTGTGTGTTCAGAGATGCTCTTCTGCATACTACTGTTGTAATGTGTGATTATTCGCGTTACTGTCGCCTGCCTGTCAGCTTTGACCAGTCTGGCCCTTCTCCACTGACCTCTCTCATTAACAAGCCATTTCTGCCCGCAGAACTGCTTTTCACTGGATATTTTTGTTTTTTCTCACCATTCTCAGCAAACCCTAGAGACTGCTCCGTATGAAAATCCTAGAATATCAGCAGTTTCTGAGATACTCAAACCACCCTGTCTGGCACCAACAATCATTCCATGGACAAAGCCACTTAGATCACATTTCTCCCCCATCTCTCTCTTTCCCTCTCCCTCTCTCTCTTTCTCTCTCTCCTTTATCGTAGGGTTGTCTCTGCAGTAGTCCTGTGGGGCATGTTCAGGGCCTAACTGGTGCTGGGTTCAGTAGTCCTGTGGGGCATGTTCAGGGCCTAACTGGTGTTGGGTTCAGTAGTCCTGTGGGGCATGTTCAGGGCCTAACTGGTGTTGGGTTCAGTAGTCCTGTGGGGCATGTTCAGGGCCTAACTGGTGCTGGGTTCAGTAGTCCTGTGGGGCAGGTTTGGGGGGTTGTCTCTGCAGTAGTCCTGTGGGGCATGTTCAGGGCCTGACTGCTGCTGGGTTCAGTAGTCCTGTGGGGCAGGTTCGGGGGCTTGTCTCTGCAGTAGTCCTGTGGGGCATGTTCAGGGCCTAACTGCTGCTGGGTTCATAAGTAACTGTGTCAGTTTCCTTTTTCATCATTGAGGCGATGTTCTCTCATTCTCTCGCCTTCTCCTTCCCGCCTCCTCTTTCTCCGTGCCTCCCCGGAGGCGTCCTTGTGAGAGGTCGGCCCTGCTAATAGATGTTTCCGGCGCTTTCTGACGGCAGACCTCGGCTGTGTGACGCGCTGACGTCGCTGATGGTGGTGTGGGGAGAGGGGAGGGGAGGGGATCTGCAACAGCCAGCATCGGCCCGGGGTGGGAGAGGCAGAGCAGAAATGGAGAGAGAGGGGGGGGGGATACAGAGAGAGAGATGGTGAGAGAGATAGAGATAGAGAGAGAGAGAGAGAGAGATGGTGAGAGATAGAGAGAGAGAGAGAGAGAGAGACAGAGAGAGGTGAAGACGATATGGCTGAGGGCGACAGCAGCTTCGCTTTGCTGATTTCTATCTCCCAACTCTTTCTGCACTCCCTTTTCCATGCGATTAGAGTCTCTGTGCACACACACACACACACACACACACACACACACACACACACACCACTCACGCACACCCCCATCCCACACACACACACACACACACACACACACACACACACACACACACACACACACACACACACACACACCACTCACGCACACCCCCATCCCACACACACACACACACACACACACACACCACTCACGCACACCCTGTCCAATTCCTCCACATGGCCGGGCCTCCTCGCTCCAGCAGTGCTGTGCGGAGCGCGCTGTATAGCGGTAATTACGGCTGCCTTCGCCAGCGCTCTCCCGCTGTCAGGCTCTCCCACCCGTCTCCTCACGCCACCGTATCGGCCCGGTTCTGCCCTCCATGATTACATGTTATGGGCTTTCGTTCTGAAGTAAAAATACTCTGCTGTTTTTTTGGTTTTTTTCCCCTCTGCTCAGTGCATGAATATCTGTGAGCTTGTTGTCTTGAGGATTTTTTTTTCCCCTTGTGCTGAGAATAGTTATTTGGCAAAAAAAAATTATTCTGCAATGCTGCCTCAAATTAGCATAGCAATGGGGAAGTGACCTGTTCTTCCTTCCTGCCAAGGATCTTTGAAGGCTACATATTGCTTAAAGCTTTTCTCATGTTTTTGTCCTCAAAGAGCCATTGATGTTAAATCTGGTACTCTACGCATTTTACCCCCTTGTGTTTATTGATTCAGTACGCTGGTTTCTTTTTGTTTCTATTCATTGTTGCTAAAGATAATGAAAGGCTTTGTTCGTAACTCTTATTGGCAATTGCCATCATATCTTTCTCAGACCCCGTAAAGCTTGTGATTTATTGAGCATTACCGTACTGAAGACAGTGCAGAATGCGAATACCAAATAACATGGAGCATACAACCTCCCGCGAGCCACCCATGCTAAACACAGACCCGTTCCTCCAGGGACTCTGTGGGAATGGGCATTGTCACACATATTCTGTGATTTTGAGCACAGCCGATAAGCACTGGTCAGGACCCGGTCCTGTGCGTGGTGAGGGCAGATTAGGACAAAGCCAAATAGTCCAGTTTGCGCTCAGGGCAGATTTAGGGCAGATCCAAATAGGATCAAGTCCAGGTGCGGTGTGGTGACGACTCGAAACAACTCTTACTCTTGGACTCGGTGTGTCTAATGCTTGTCCTCTGGCAGAGCTTAGAAACGTGAGATATTTCTCGCTCTAGATTCGTTCCCTGAAGAGTAAAATGATCAAAATAGACCTAAAGTGATGATACACTCTTGCAGGCTTCCAACATGTATGCTGGTAGAAATGTCACTGAGTTACGAAACAGACATATTGGATAGCAGACAGGACGGTGAGCCGTATAGTGTGGTGACTCATCTCTGCATATTATATTGGCTTACTGTATCGATGGTGCATTACTAGCCACGTTTGGCACCAGAGGTCAAGCTAATTGCAGCTCTGTGATAAATGGTGTGGCTTGGTCGCTGTGCTTTTACAGCAGTTTAAAATAATGTTGTGGGGAAAAAAAGGAAAGGGAAAAAGCCGTATTTCAACCGCCGTCATTTTGTGGACTGCTGCTCATTCGAATCGATATTAATGGCATAACTAAGATGGATCCTCTGTCTGTTGGAAAGGTACATAATGTGCAGCCGTGTCCATTTACAACATCAGACCACGACTGTTGTTCTGGATTTTATTACCATAATTGCTCTTTGATAATACTGTCCTTTCAGCGCTTAATTGGCTGAACGTAACTCACATTGGCCCTGTTGGAAAAAATAGCTCAAGCTAGGTTTTGAAACAGCTGGTAGCTGGTTGGCCAGTTCAGACCAGCTCCCAGCTCAACATTGGTTTGGCTGGCTGACCAGTTCAGACCAGCTCCCAGCTTGACATGGTTTGATCAGCTCAAGCTATGTTTTGAAATGGCTGGTACCTGGTTGACAGATCACCCTGGTGATTCCGGTATCCTGTCCTAGTGTTACTTGCTAATGCAGTCAGTACTGATGCTCTTGTCAGTGTCTTATCATCATTCTGGAAGGTAACGTTTACTAGGGAGCAACTCATTTGCATTTACATTTTTGTCATTTGGCAGACGCTTTTAATCCAAAGCGACTTACAAGTGCATAGGTTCTACCATAAGTCAAAGCATCACATCCAGAACTAGGAAAATACACATGGAATGCTGTTCTAAACATACAGTCATCATAAGTGCAATTATTCTTTTTTTCTTTTTTCTTTTTTCTTTTTTTTGGGTTAGACAAGGAGGATAGGAATATCAGAAAGGGGGGCGGGGGAAATCAGGAGGGAGGACTAAGGTAGAGTTTGAAAAGGTGGGTTTTGAGTCTGCGTCGAAATAGGGGGAGGGATTCTGCTGTCCTGACAGTGGTAGGCAAGTCAGTCCACCACTGAGGAACCAGAACGGAAAACAGGCGTGAACGCGCAGCTCGTATAGCCCGGCGACATTTAGTATTATTTCTGTCACGTACGGCACAAGCCCATGCAAGTGCAGAAATGTTTCAGGGGAAGCCGAACAGTTGTAGAGACAGACGGCCTTTGATCCTGTCTACTCTGCACGGTGAGCATAGCCGCAGATGAATAACGTACTGTGTAAAAATCACCGTGACCGTGCTGTTAAAGCTGCCCTTTGTCTCGGCTATGCAGTGTCTGTGCTGCTGCTGTGTGTGGTGTCAGTACTGTGTGTGGTGTCAGTTCTGTGTGTGTGGTGTCAGTACTGTGTGTGGTGTCAGTGCTGTGTGTGTGGTGTCAGTGCTGTGTGTGTGGTGTCAGTGCTGTGTGTGTGGTGTCAGTTCTGTGTGTGTGGTGTCAGTACTGTGTGTGTGGTGTCAGTGCTGTGTGTGTGGTGTCAGTTCTGTGTGTGTCGTGTCAGTACTGTGTGTGTGGTGTCAGTACTGTGTGTGTGGTGTCAGTGCTGTGTGTGGTGTCAGTGCTGCTGTGTGTGGTGTCAGTACTGTGTGTGTGGTGTCAGTACTGTGTGTGTGGTGTCAGTACTGTGTGTGTGGTGTCAGTGCTGTGTGTGTGGTGTCAGTGCTGTGTGTGTGGTGTCAGTACTGTGTGTGTGGTGTCAGTGCTGTGTGTGTGGTGTCAGTGCTGTGTGTGTGGTGTCAGTGCTGTGTGTGTGGTGTCAGTACTGTGTGTGTGGTGTCAGTGCTGTGTGTGTGGTGTCAGTACTGTGTGTGTGGTGTCAGTACTGTGTGTGTGGTGTCAGTGCTGTGTGTGTGGTGTCAGTACTGTGTGTGTGGTGTCAGTACTGTGTGTGTGGTGTCAGTGCTGTGTGTGTGGTGTCAGTACTGTGTGTGTGTGGTGTCAGTACTGTGTGTGTGGTGTCAGTACTGTGTGTGTGGTGTCAGTGCTGTGTGTGTGGTGTCAGTACTGTGTGTGTGGTGTCAGTGCTGTGTGTGTGGTGTCAGTGCTGTGTGTGTGGTGTCAGTGCTGTGTGTGTGGTGTCAGTACTGTGTGTGGTGTCAGTGCTGTGTGTGTGGTGTCAGTACTGTGTGTGTGGTGTCAGTACTGTGTGTGTGGTGTCAGTACTGTGTGTGTGGTGTCAGTGCTGTGTGTGTGGTGTCAGTACTGTGTGTGTGGTGTCAGTACTGTGTGTGTGGTGTCAGTGCTGTGTGTGTGGTGTCAGTGCTGTGTGTGTGGTGTCAGTACTGTGTGTGTGGTGTGTGGTGTCAGTACTGTGTGTGTGGTGTCAGTACTGTGTGTGTGGTGTCAGTACTGTGTGTGTGGTGTCAGTAGTGTGTGTGTGGTGTCAGTAGTGTGTGTGGTGTCAGTACTGTGTGTGTGGTGTCAGTAGTGTGTGTGTGGTGTCAGTACTGTGTGTGGTGTCAGTACTGTGTGTGTGGTGTCAGTACTGTGTGTGGTGTCAGTACTGTGTGTGTGGTGTCAGTAGTGTGTGTGTGGTGTCAGTACTGTGTGTGGTGTCAGTACTGTGTGTGGTGTCAGTACTGTGTGTGTGTGGTGTCAGTACTGTGTGTGGTGTCAGTACTGTGTGTGGTGTCAGTACTGTGTGTGTGTGGTGTCAGTACTGTGTGTGGTGTCAGTACTGTGTGTGTGGTGTCAGTACTGTGTGTGTGTCAGTACTGTGTGTGTGTGGTGTCAGTTCTGCTGCTTGTCTCTCATCACTCGCTGTCAGCAGGCAGCGGCGCGGGACTCAGTCTCGGTGAGTCATCTCCTAGGAGACCCTCGCTGCCTGAGGTTTGCTGTCTTAGACCTGCTCTCCCTCTCTCCCTCTTTCTACCTGTTATAATTAGATCACATGTATTCCCTCAGCAGCAGATGTTGTATTGATCTGGATTGACTGCGTCTCTATTAGGGAGTGTATCGCTGGCGGGCAGTGTGTGGTTGAGGGCCGTTAGCTGCGCGTTGAGCGTGTTCTGGTGTCTGGAACGTGAGCTGAAGAGGTTGTGATAAGAGAGAGAGAGCGCGTTCTCTCTTCTCACCTCTTATCTTGCAGCCGTTGGCAGCGCGCCTGCGTTCCTCCACTGGCCGGAAGAGCTCAGCCAGGGCCGGCTGCTCGTAATGCGCTGAGTGTTTGCTGCTGTTTTACAGCCCCGGTGTGGAGTGAGCGGTTTATCTGCCCCCGGGTGTGTGTGACGCTGCTGTTCTCTGTCATCCCGCAGGGGGATGGATCCCGAGCAGCAGAGCCAGAAAGATCCGGACCCCGCCGGTCCGGTCGCAGCCGTGCCAGCGCCCGCCCCCTCCTCTGCCCTGCCCGGATCTGCAGCCTCAAAACCAGCCCCTCCGGCCGCCCCAGCAACTGCCCCAGCAACTGCCCCAGCAACTACCATAGCAACTGCCCCAGCAACCATCCCAGCAAACTCCCTAGCAACTGCCCCAGCAACCATCCCAGCAACCATCCCAGCAAACACCCTAGCAACTGCCCCAGCAACCATCCCAGCAAACACCCTAGCAACTGCCCCAGCAACTGCCCCAGCAACTGCCCCAGCAACTGCCCCAGCAACTGCCCCAGCAACCATCCCAGCAAAGACCCTAGCAACTGCCCCAGCAAACACCCTAGCAACTGCCCCAGCAACTGCCCCAGCAACCATCCCAGCAAAGACCCTAGCAACTGCAACTGCCCCAGCAACTAACCTAGCAAATGCCCCAGCAACCACCCTAGCAACTGCCCCAGCCACTGCCTCAGCAACCATCCCAACAACCACCCTAGCAACCACCCTAGCAACTGCCCCAACAACTGCCCCAGCAGCCACCCCGGTGACTGCACAAGCAAAGACACCTGCAGCCGCTCCCTCAACTGTAACCACAACTGCCCCGGCCTCTGCCCCCACACCCGCCCCAGTGCCCACTGTTCCCAGCAGGGCCCGGAGACTCGAGAGAGCCCCCAGGGCCCAGTCCTCCACCGCGGGCCCCCAGCCCAAACCCACAGAGGGGCCCCAGCCCAAACCCACAGAGGGGCCCCAGCCCAAACCCACAGAGGGGCCCCAGTCCAAGCCCAAACCCACAGAGGGGCCCCAGCCCAAACCCACAGAGGGGCCCCAGCCCAAACCCACAGAGGGGCCCCAGCCCAAACCCACAGAGGGGCCCCAGCCAGCCCCTGCAGCCCCCGCCAAGGCCCCCCGCCCCAGGCCCCCGGGGGCCGGGCCTCCCCCCTCTGCAGCGAAGCCCCCAGAGCCGACCCCAGCGAGGGCCCCGGGGTCATCGCCCCGCCCGAATGCCCGCCCCCACCCGCAGGGGGCCCGGACCCCCATCTCCATGAGGGCCGCCTCCGTGCCCCAACCCCCACCCTCCAGCCCCATCCCGCCCCACCTCAGCGCCCACCCGCAGAGGGCCTTTTCTGTGGCCGGCACGGCAGACACCCAGCCCAAACCCGTGGAGGACTTCAGGTACGCATTCTCTAAATCTCCTGATTCGTACAATTACATTACATTACATCACATTACATGTTATTTAGCTGATGCTTTTATCCGTGAAAGCGACTTACCATTGATTAGGCTAAGCAGGGGACAGTCTCCCCTGGAGCAATGCGGGGTTAACCTCCTAAGACCTGGCGTACACATGCGTGGACTCCACATTTTGGGCTGTACAACCATAATACTTCATTCTTAAGACCGAGAGTCCACATATGTGGACATCATTTTTCTCAAAAACTACATCATGTCAAAAGATGATGCTTAGTTTTTATACTTATCAGGTCCCAATAAGCCCAAATAGCAAAGAGAAATTAAAAATGCATACCAAAAAAGAGTGCGGGTCTTAGGAGGTTAAGGGCCTTGCTCAAGGGCCCAACAGCTGCCTGGATCTTATCACGGGGGTTTGGACCACCAGCCTTCCGGGTCCCAGTCATGCATAGCCACTACACTAGGCTACAGGCTGCCCCTGTCACAGAGCCCATCTCTGTATGCCTGTACTGCATCTGAAGCAGACCAGGCTCAAATTACATTCAAATTACATTCAAATACTTTTCTGTGCTTGATTGATCTAGCCTCGTGCAATTGAGCCAACCAAGAGAACCAGAAGGCGGGGGTTTGCAGTATTTCATGGGTTGACTTTCCAGTACACAAGACAAAGAAAAGACACAAGCAGAGAAAAATGATTTTACTCCAAAACAGTAACATATTTGCCCCCAGGTCTGATCTCCATCAGGTGCGAGGGCAGCACAGAGCTGAGGCAGACTCCCCTCCCTGCGTACAGCATGTCTGAGGGGTTAGGATCTTTTACATCACATTATTGGCATTTTGGCAGACGCTCTTATCCAGAGCGACGTACAGTTGATTAGACTAAGCAGGAGACAATCCTCCCCTGGAGCAATGCAGGGTTAAGGGCCTTGCTCAAGGGCCCAACGGCTGTGCGGATCTTATTATGGCTACACTGGGATTAGAACCACCGACCTTGCGGGTCCCAGTCATTTACTTTAACCACTACGCTACAGGCCGCCCCACTACGCTCTCTGCACCTGCACCCAAACCAGGCTCAGCCCCGGCCAGCTTCCAGCGCTGTGCCTTAATTTAATTTCAGAAGTGGAATGTGTCCGCAGAGACGCCAGAAATCTGGCCAAGAACAGTCTGTGCAGGTGTCTTTCTTCTGTAAAATGAGACTCATTTAGCTGAATTACTTTTGTGTTTTAAAATCGTAGGAGCCTTTTTGGCACTCGTCCCCCGTAAAAGCATTTCCTGCTTTGTGTCCTAGCCTGTTCTCCAGGTGTTAATGCCAGATCCGTGCGCCTCATTAATCCCACAGACTTGCCCTCCTCATGGACTGCTGTGTTAGCACAAAGATTTAAAAAAGCAGTCATTCGGTGTAGAGCTCCTTAACCTTACCTAACACGGTGTCTTATCAACATTTGACCCATTTACTCACGTCGTGTGAAACACGAACGCATTGTCTGGTGGCGGCCCAGTGCAGGCTGATCACAGCAGAACTCTGAACTATATAAATGAAGTCATGATAGATAGAAATTATTAATTAGACAGTCTAGGCCTTAGAATTGTTGCTTGTGTGCAACAATAGACTTACAATAATAGTGTCTGTGTATTGTGGTCCTGCAATGCTCAGGTGCCCCACTCTCTGTCTGTAAAGAGGAATGGGCATCACCCAAGCTGACTTGGTTTATAAGTGTATAAACTTTTTGTTTTCTATACTGCAATGTTTTGTGACTCTAAGCATGCAGGGAAGGGGAAGAGCTGGGCCAATCAGAGCGCAGATCAAAAACTCTCCTCACAGACAGTACCTCCTGTGCTGGCAGCTCTTCTCCCATTTGTTGGTTTTAGTGCAGCTCTTTGCCAAACAGTGTCATGAGGACGGATGGGAGGGATTTATAATGTACAGCCGAGAGCAAGGAGTCGTAGTGGTTAGGGACATGACCGGCACCCGCAAGGTCGCTGGTTCAATTCCCGCAGATCCGCGCAGCCGTTGGGCCCTTGAGCAAGGCCCTTTACCCTGCATTGCTCCAGGGGAGGATGGTCTCCTGCTTAGTCTAATCAACTGGATAAGAGCGTCTACCAAATGCCATTAATGTAATGTAATGTAATGTAACAAATATTAACAGCATAACCCACAGAACATTGATAACTGCCGAAATTTTGATCAAGGCTAAGGTGTATACTGTGAGGTAGAGATATACAGCACATAGGGGAAATTTGAACTCACATCTCAAATGGCGGCATGGAAAAAGTGGGACATTTCCATGTGGGTCCCCCTGGTGGCAAGCCAAGGTAAAGCATCTGCCTTTTCTATTTTGGTGGGCGCTATAATTTGGTTGGCTGGAGTGGAATGTTTTCAAAAAGAAAAGAAAGCTTCTACAGTATTGGCAGGTGCATCTGAAGCTGATTAGGCACTAGAGAAACAGGAAGTGAGAGTGGCTTTTTAGTTCCTTTATTTTTCGGTTGCTGATTCTTGTCTATCATGTGATGCTAAAGTAGCCTTTATCAAAAATAATGTATGGTATGAACTGTTTTTTCTCTTCCAGGAAGCCCCTAAAATAGAAACAGATAACCACAGTGGTTGTGTTTCGAATTCTGAACGTGTAACTGTGCGCTGCTGTGCAGAAGTTTTGTGTTTGGTTTGTGTCAAGCCCTGTGAGTCACTCTCTCTCTCTCTCCTCTGTCTCTGATAGGCTGCACATAATCACATGGAACGTGGGGTCAGCAGTGCCCCCCGATGATGTCACTTCCCTCTTGGGCCTGAATGTGAGCGATGGGAACACAGACATGTATATCATTGGGTGAGCGCCCCCTCACCAGATTTCCCTCGCCCATCGTATTTTTTATTTTCACGTTCTATTGCTCGCTCTCTTCTGCCCCTCTCTCTCCTCTGTCTCCTCTGTCACATGACCACCACTCTTCCCTTCCCACGCTCCCTTGATCCTGTCTGCCCAGGTCTGTAACGATCAAGCTTATTAATGACCCCCTCACCACCCCCGCTCCTGTTTTCTTTCTTCTGCCCCCCCCCACCCCACTCTTCTCTCCCTCTCTTCTCTCCACCCTTCTCTCTCCCTCTCTCTCTCTCTCCCTCGTTAAGGTTTTCTCTAAACCCTCAGATCTCTGTGTAATGAATGGCCACATTAATCCCTTTGGAATGTTTTTTTCCTCAGTGTTCTAGAACTCGTTACCAGTAGCGACTGTTACATCAGCATTAGAATGTTCAGATGAGAACATTCTCACCACATAATTGTGATCTCACACCCTAAAGGGAGGAGCACTATCAGTCCACATACAGTTGACCGAGCCAAGACCAAAAAAGGGCAATTGAAATGTGACAGTAGCTTTTTGGGATAATAACCCTACACTCCCTGACACTGGAACCAGGAGATTTATCCCATGCCCAACCCCGTCCCTTTCCCACACAAACACAACGCTGCTGAATCCTCAACATGGTTTGACCAGCTCAAGCTAGGTTTTGAAACAGCTGGTTAGCTGGTTGACCATTTAGACCAGCTCCATACTTAACATGGTTTGACCAGCTCACAAGCCATGTTTTGAAACAGCTGGTAGCTGGTATTTGACGCTGGCCACGGCTGGATTCTACGCCGGGGGAGGGGAACCGGCAGCCATGTT
The DNA here is from genome assembly GCF_963514075.1 of Conger conger. Classification (NCBI taxonomy): domain Eukaryota; kingdom Metazoa; phylum Chordata; class Actinopteri; order Anguilliformes; family Congridae; genus Conger; species Conger conger. The sequence continues at coordinate 46,831,217 of NC_083770.1, read as the reverse complement.
TTTACACAAACAAACTGACCTCACACCTTAAAGGGTCCATCCGCCCCTCTCCCTCTCAGGCTGCAGGAGGTCAACTCCATGATTAACAAGCGTCTGAAGGACGTGCTCTTCACGGACCAGTGGAGCGAGCTGTGCATGGACACCCTCGGCCCCTTCGGATACGTGCTGGTGAGTGAGGGGTTAACCCCCCCCCCCGCCCCCCCTGCCTGCGTCCAGGCTATGTGTGGTGTGGATATCGGCAGGCTAATTTTGTCTA
>NC_083770.1:46720961-46828461 GCF_963514075.1 Conger conger | reverse complement strand
TGACTGCTCATTTGCTTTTTACATAGAGATATACTGAGTGTAAAAACATCATGACTGAGTACATTAATAAACGTGGTTATTTGTATCCCTCATTTATTCATAAATATTTTCTGAGATGCACCAAGGAATATTTGTGTTATGCCTTCAAGGCATTAGCAAGCTAAGACGACTCTAAAATTAGTATATACAAGACCCACTCCGCAGCCCAGCGAGTAGAAACTTGACTTTGATGTCGACATTGCCACATAGTACATTGTAACTGTACAAGTGCAGCCATGCTGGGCCGCCATTGGCTGGCCACACAGAGTTCAAAGGGCAGTACGGAGTTCCTCAGTCCAGAGGCTTCAGATTGAGCTCCGCTCTCCGCCTCCGTAGACACGGGGAACGCTGCCGCTGTTTTCTGCGCTCACGGTTCAGTGGACCGGGTTACGCAACCGAGCCGTCCGATGGGCCCCGTGGGCATGCGGGAGTGAGCCGAGCCTGGGCTAATGCAGGGAGGGGTCCGGCCTGCACCCGGGGCACTGCGTGGGGGGGGGCGGAGGGCGGCTTAGGGAGGCTTAGTCCGGGTCTTCGCTGCCGGGTCACGTGGAGCGGAGCTGTTGGGGCCCCCCTGGTCTTTTTCTAAGATGTGGCCAAGTGCCTCTGGCATGTTTACATCAGTGAATGTCATATCCCATTGCACACTTTTCTGTGTTCACCCCCCCCCCCCCCCCACCCCAACACAATGTCACGCATGATATTTGCTTAGCTACGGTTTCTCATGTTTAGAAACCGAGAGAGAGAGAGAGAGAAAGAGAGAGGAAATAAGAGAAGGAAACGAGAGTAGCTAGTGCTGAAGAGAGGTAATATGAGAGAGAGAAAGAGAAAAAGGGAGAGAGAGGGAAAGAGAGAAAGAGAGAGGAGAGAGAGAAAGAGAGAGAGATAGAGATGGAGAAAGAGAGGTCCCTAGGTCCGTGTTAGCAGATATCAACTTCTGTTCTCCAAGGTGTTTGTGGAATACACAGACACAACCAGATAGTAGTGAATAGCATAGCTGAAGAGCTGGCTGCTTCTCAGTGTCGGCGAGCTGTGTGGAGCGCAGAATGCTGTCGGCACAAGCCGGGGATCTCGAACGCATGATTTCACTGTGAAAATAGACAGTGTGCAGTGGGCCCTGTGGCCCTTATCTCCGCGGTGTGCGTACATTGCACAATGCAAATGCGCGGACAGCGATACACTCTCGGGGAGAGAAGGCCTCTTGTGTAACCGGCTGATCCTGAGAATGTGGAAACTATTGCACAGATGGCAGATTATGTTCCCATTTGAAGGCAATTTGGCTTCGCCATAAAAAAAGTGTAATTAGTTTATCTTGCAGTTATCACTTAGCACACCTGTCCCATAGGAGCTGGACGATAATATTGCATATTATGGTAAAGGTGGATTGCTGTTTGTAATGGCCTCAGATTAGAATACTCATCAATGCATTGAACGTCCAAAGAAATGTATTTTAATGTTTAATATTCTCATACAAATACCAAGGTGCCTTTTGTAATGATATTATATAATGCCTTACATACAGTACTGTGCAGAAGTCTTAAGCACCCCAGACATTTTTGTATTTAATTACTGTAGCAATGACTACTTTTTACATAAAAACTTGATCAAGGCTGTCTGAGATCAGAAGCAAGGAGCCAACCAAAGTCTGCAGTTGAACTGTGGCAAGTTCTCCAACATTCTTGGAACAACCTCCCTGCAGATTGTCTTATAGAACTGCAGGACAGCGTTGGCTATCTCAGAGAAGTGATGCAGTTTTAGGGTGGTCACAAATAATATTGATTTATTATTTGTGACCACGGCCTGTAGCGTAGTGGTTAAGGTGCATGCAAGGTCGATGGTTCGATCCCCGGTGTAGCCACAATAACATCTGCGCAGTCGTTGGGCCCTTGAGCAAGGCCCTTATCCCTGTATTGCTCCAGGGGAGGATTGTCTCCTGCTTCGTCTAATCAACTGTATGTCGCTCTGGATAAGAGCGTCCGCCAAATGCCATTAATGTAATGTAATGTAATTTGATTCATTTTTTAACTAAATTACTAAAACGTCATGTAAAATGTATAGTACATTTATTTAGGACCTTTCATTGAATTATTTTTGAAAGAATCTTATCTGTACGGAATGTTATACGGGTGCCTAAGACTTTTGCACAGTACTGTACATCTTGTCCTCCTTACCTTTATCTATCTGTGTTAATCACCTCTCTCTCTTTCTCCTTCTCCCTCTCCCTCTCTCTCTCTCCTTCTCTGTCCCTCTCTCTCTCTCTCTCTCTCTCTCTCTCTCTATTTCTCCCCTGCTTTCCTCCCTCCCCCCACAGGTGACGTCCCAGCGGATGCAGGGGGTTCTCCTGCTGGTTTTTGCCAAGTACTACCACCTGCCTTTCCTGAGGGGGGTGCAGACGGAGAGCACCCGGACAGGCCTGGGGGGGTACTGGGTGAGGGACACACGCCCCAGCCACAGTGAAGTCTCCAGTGACCACACACACACACCCCACAGCCACAGCCACAGTGAAGTCTCCAGTGACCACACACACACACCCCACAGCCACAGTGAAGTCTCCAGTGACCACACACACACACCCCACAGCCACAGTGAAGTCTCCAGTGACCACACACACCCCACAGCCACAGCCACAGTGAAGTCTCCAGTGACCACACACACACACACCCCACAGCCACAGTGAAGTCTCCAGTGACCACACACGGCCCACAGCCACAGCCACAGTGAAGTCTCCAGTGACCACACACGGCCCACAGCCACAGCCACAGTGAAGTCTCCAGTGACCACACACACCCCACAGCCACAGTGAAGTCTCCAGTGTCCACACACGCCCCACGCCCCACAGCCACAGTGAAGTCTCCAGTGACCACACACGGCCCACAGCCACAGCCACAGTGAAGTCTCCAGTGACCACACACGGCCCACAGCCACAGCCACAGTGAAGTCTCCAGTGACCACACACCCCACAGCCACAGTGAAGTCTCCAGTGACCACACACCCCACAGCCACAGTGAAGTCTCCAGTGACCACACACACCCCACAGCCACAGCCACAGTGAAGTCTCCAGTGACCACACACACCCCACAGCCACAGTGAAGTCTCCAGTGACCACACACACCCCACAGCCACAGTGAAGTCTCCAGTGACCACACACACACACCCCACAGCCACAGTGAAGTCTCCAGTGACCACACACCCCACAGCCACAGTGAAGTCTCCAGTGACCACACACCCCACAGCCACAGTGAAGTCTCCAGTGACCACACACACCCCACAGCCACAGTGAAGTCTCCAGTGACCACACACACCCCACAGCCACAGTGAAGTCTCCAGTGACCACACACACACACCCCACAGCCACAGCCACAGTGAAGTCTCCAGTGACCACACACACACACCCCACAGCCACAGTGAAGTCTCCAGTGACCACACACACCCCACAGCCACAGTGAAGTCTCCAGTGACCACACACACCCCACAGCCACAGCCACAGTGAAGTCTCCAGTGACCACACACACGCCCCACAGCCACAGTGAAGTCTCCAGTGACCACACACACACACCCCACAGCCACAGTGAAGTCTCCAGTGACCACACACGTGTATTAGTGACCCCGCTGAAAATATCAGCTCAAGCTGGGTTTTGAAACAGTCGGTAGCTGGTTGACCAGTTCAGACCAGCTCCACGCTCAACATGGATTGACCAGCTCAAGCTGTGTTTTGAAACAGCTGGTAGCTGGTCATTTCAAGATGGTCATAGCTGGATTTTACACCGTGCAATGTATTAGAAAATGAATGATGTTGCCTGGTTTTGTATAAACAATATGGGGAGTAATGATGTCACAAGGTAGGCAGCAGCAGACCGCATGCTAGGGTTGTGTTAAATGGAGCACTGGTTGCCTGCATACTGGACTAACTTGGGCGTCGGCCATTTTCTAGCAAATGGCCATTGGCCTAGTTATTCTATCGTTACTCCATATCTGACCACTTACGCTTTGAGGTGAGTGCGGTACAGATAGAGAAGTAATGCTGTCAACCACTTAAACCGACTATAATTGTTATGGGTGAGTGGTGGAGTGCCCCATGGGTTTGACCTAAGACCAGATATACCGTGATATTATTTGTACATTTCTGATACTAACTGTACGTGTGTGATACTAACTTCCTTCTTTGACTTCCTCCACCTTCCTCTTTTTCTTCTTCCTTTAATCCCGTTTTGTGCCTGTTCTCTCTACCTCCGCCCCCACTCTGTCTGTCCTTTCATCACTCTCTCTCTCTTCCCCCTTTATTGTCTGTTTCTCATTCTCTCACTCTGCCTCTGTTATATGCTCCTGACGAGCTGGTCGGGGCCTTGCATGGCAGCCAATCGCCGTCGGTGTGTGAGTGTGTGTATGAATGGGTGAATGGAGAAGCATCAATTGTACAGCGCTTTGGATAAAGGTGCTATATAAATGCCTGCCATTTACCATTTACCATATCTGTCCATCTCTCCTCTCCGTTCCTCTGTATGTGCCTCCATCTCTCTCTCCGTCTCCCAGGGGAATAAGGGTGGTGTTAACGTGTGTATGATGGTGTATGTCTCTCTCTCCGTCTCCCAGGGGAATAAGGGTGGTGTTAACGTGTGTATGATGGTGTATGTCTCTCTCTCCGTCTCCCAGGGGAATAAGGGTGGTGTTAACGTGTGTATGATGGTGTATGTCTCTCTCTCCGTCTCCCAGGGGAATAAGGGTGGTGTTAACGTGTGTATGATGGTGTATGTCTCTCTCTCCGTCTCCCAGGGGAATAAGGGTGGGGTCAGCGCACGCATGACGGTGTTCGGCCACTCCGTGTGCTTCCTGAACTGCCACCTCCCGGCGCACATGGAGAACTCTGAGCAGCGCATGGACGACTTCGACTCCATCCTGCAGCAGCAGCAGTTTGAGGGCCAGGCCGCCAAGGGCGTGCTGGACCACGAGTGAGTCGCCCTCGTCCCTGCGAGAGAGTGCACTGTGTTCCTCCTCCAGAGAGTCACTGTGTCCCTCCCCCAGAGAGTCACTGTGTTGTTCCCTCAGAGAGTCACTGTGTCGTTCCCCCAGAGAGTCACTGTGTTGTTCCCTCAGAGAGTCACTGTGTCGTTCCCCCAGAGAGTCACTGTGTTGTTCCTCCAGAGAGTCACTGTGTCGTTCCTCCAGAGAGTCACTGTGCTCTTCCTCCAGAGAGTCACTGTGTTGTTCCTCCAGAGAGTCACTGTGTTGTTCCTCCAGAGAGTCACTGTGCTCCTAACACTATTCCACCTGTGTGGATGCTCAACCTCGTTTACTCTCATGACTGTTGTAACTGCTGCTGGTGGCATCGCTGGAGATATTCACGCGTCTCCGTGTTTTAGGGCGGGATGAAATTCTTTAGCAGTTGACTGTATTTCAGTTTCAGAATGGGCGGGTCTTGGGTCTTAGCTTGGACTTGGCTTGTAACTCACTCACTCGTACACACACATAAACACACACACACACAAACACACACACACGCACACCACACACTTATTTACTCACTCTCACTCGCACATTCAGTTTCACTCACTCACACACACACGCACACACACGTGCCCCACACTCACTCACTCACACACATACACACACACACGCACACCACACTCACTCACTCACACACACACACACACACACACGCACACCACCCTCACTCACACACACACGTGCACCACACTCACTCACACACACACACACACGTGCACCACACTCACTCACTCACACACACACACCCACACACTCACACACACTCACACACACACGCACACACACGCACACACACACTCACACACACTCACACACACTCACACACACGCACACACACGTGCACCACACTCACTCACACACACACACACACACACACGCACACCACACACTTATTTACTCACTCTCACTCGCACATTCAGTTTCACTCACTCACACACACACACACACACACACACACACACGTGCACCACACTCACTCACTCACACACACACACCCACACACTCACACACACTCACACACACACGCACACACACACACACACACACTCACACACACGCACACACACGTGCACCACACTCACTCACACACACACACACACACACACACACACGTGCACCACACTCACTCACACACACACTCACACACACTCACACACACTCACACACACGCACACACACGTGCACCACACTCACTCACACACACACACACACACACACGCACACCACACACTTATTTACTCACTCTCACTCGCACATTCAGTTTCACTCACTCACACACACACACACACACACACACACACACGTGCACCACACTCACTCACTCACACACACACACCCACACACTCACACACACTCACACACACACGCACACACACACTCACACACACTCACACACACGCACACACACGTGCACCACACTCACTCACACACACACACACACACACACACACACACACGTGCACCACACTCACTCACACACACACACACACACACACACACACACACACTCACTCACACACATTTAGCAGGCTGAAGATCCTCCATGAGGGGGGACAGCCAGCACCATCGGTTCTGCTGCTGGTTTTTGCCCAGTACTTCCACCTGCCATCGGTGCTACATAGCTACTTAGTCTCATCAAATTTAACTTCTAAGTCTCTTTGAATAACATTTTGCTAAATAACTGCAATGTAATGTAGTGTAATGATACTGTCTTTGTTCAATTATAATATGACTGATGTATTTATTGTCATAGTTACATTCACAGGTAATATTAAATTGAACTCTGTGCTTTTCTCCATAGTGTGGTGTTCTGGTTTGGGGACTTGAATTTTCGTATTGAGAAGTACGAAATGCACTTTGTGAAGGGTGCCATCGACGACAACAAGCTGTCTCTGCTTTGGCCACAAGACCAGGTGAGAGGCGTACCCCCCGCCAGATCCCATACCTACTTCAAGGGCCATGTAATTCCCGAGTGCACCAGTAGATGTCACTCTTGCACTACAGAAAGAATTAGCTGTGAATTCCTAGCATTCGGCTGCGTTATTGACGTTGTCGTCATGGTGTTGCTGTGAATGTGAGTGTTAATGCTGCTCTGCTTGTGTGGCGTAGCTCAACATGGCGAAGGACGCTGAGCCAATACTGGAGGGCTTTCAGGAGGGACCTCTCAAATTTCCCCCCACTTACAAATTTGATGTCGGGACACACACGTACGACACTAGGTATGGCCTGGGAGTGTGTGTGTGTGTGTGTGTGTGTGTGTGTGTGCGTGTGCATGTGCGTATGTGTGTGTGTGTGTTTGTGTGTGCGTGTGTGTATGTGTGCATATGTGTGTGTGTGTGTGTTTGTGTGTGCGTGTGCGTGTGTGCGTATGTGTGTGTGTGTGTTTGTGTGTTTGCTTGTGTGTGCGTGTGTGTACGTGTGTTTGTGAACTGAACACTAGTAATTATGGCTCTTATCATGTACTGTGCAGCAAGGCATCATTTCCCCATGATTGTTGTTTGTGAAACGTGAAACCAGCCTGGGTTCAGTCAGCGTGTGTCCTTAACCGCGAGGCACGGCTGTGAGTCTGTCCCTTATGAACACCGGCCGGGAACGTTCAGCCGTTACTCAAGTAAAATGGAACAGCTGAGGAATAACAGTATTTGTATTTATGCTGAGAACTAATCTAGTTTGAAATGCTGACCGGGGCCACTGAGTCACATGCGCCAGGACGGAACGGTGAGCGTCGTTTGGCACGCGGTAATCCGGCGCGCGTTGTCTCCCCCTAGTGGTAAGAAGCGGAAGCCCGCGTGGACGGACCGTGTGCTGTGGCGGCTGAGGCCGGTGGCGCCGCCCGGGCCCGTTAGTAACGACGCGCTGAGACGCAGCCCGACGGCCGTGCTCACCAGCGGCACCGCCGTCACCCAACACTTCTACCGCAGCCACATGGAGTTCACCGTCAGCGACCACAAGCCCGTCTCCTCCCTGTTCACCCTGCAGGTGAGGACCACTCCACCTCCACAGCCCGAGAGTGAGTGTGTGAGTGTGTGAGTGTGTGAGTGTGAGTGTGTGAGTGTGTGTGTGTGAGTCTGTGTGTGAGTGTGTGTGTGTCTGTGTGTGTGTGTGAGTGTGTGTGTGTCTGTATGTGAGTGAGTGTGTCTGTGTGTGTCTGTGTGTGTCTGTGTGTGAGTGAGTGTGTGTGAGTGTCTGTGTGTGTCTGTGTGTGTCTGTGTGTGTCTGTGTGAGTGTGTGTGTGTGTGTGTGTGTGTGTGTGAGTGTGTGAGTGTGTGAGTGTGTGTGAGTGTGTGTGTGTGAGTGTGCGTGTGTGTGTGTGCGTGTGTCTGTGTGTGAGTGTGTGTGTGTCTGTGTGTGAGTGTGTGTGAGTGTGAGTCAGTGAGTGTGTGTGTGTGAGTGAGACCCACAAATGGGGCACAATATAATAAATAATAAAAGCTATACATGAAGACACCACACGGGGGGGGGGGCCTAATGGATTGGCCAGCTCTGGACAATCGCACACCTTTCTGGCAATTATATGAATTAGATGTTCCCTTGGATTCAAACTAAAACATTTTAAACAGATATCTCGATGCTAAAATACCGTGATAGTGTCCCAATATACGATGAGTATTGTGTTGCATTGCATCATTGCATATGAACCACCCTTTTTCTCCGCTGTAGTTCCCTTACAAAGTGGACATTCCTTTGGTGACTCTTACTGTGGAAGACGAGTGGATCCAAGTGTCGGACGCCAGGGCCAAATTCAAAATGGCTGCCAACTACTCGCGCAGCTCCTGGGACTGGATCGGACTGTACAAGGTACCGGCTGTTCGCCTCTCTGCGCAGACATTAATTACAGGTATTAATCATTGGTCTGGAGCCGGGAATGTAAATTATAGAAATACTGTGGAATAATAGTGTTGTGTTTGGTCGTTCCTGTCGCTCCCCAGGTCGGATTCAAGCACCACAAGGACTACGCGGCGTATGCGTGGGCCAAACAGGAAGAGTCCGATTACTTGACGCAGGAATTTCAGGTGGGAATGAGTCGAGGTTTGGACACGCCCTTTTTCTTCTGTATTTTCTGATCAGTGTTTTATTTCCTCTTCTTTGCAATGAAAAAATTCCCTTGTGCTCAAAGTGCAGATTTTCAGCTTTTATTAAAGGGTACTTTTATATATTTTGGTTTCACCATGTAATGACTTTTTACTACGTATGTTTTTATAAATAGCCCCCCCCCCGATACTTAGCGATACTAAACCTCTTTGCATTTGAATGGATCTCAGTGGTAATGTGGGGTGGGTCTAGATTCAGCTGTAAATTAGGCTGTGTGGAACACAGTTGGCTGAATGGTTTTAAGTCATAAAGGGTCCAAGATATCAAACCAGCCTGCCACTAGATATGCAGTAGATACAAGGGTTGCTTCTGAGTAATTTCTCCATTGAGTTCAATTAGTCAGGAGAAACAACACTTGCACTATCTACGGCATATCTGGCAGCAGCATTACGGTTTGAGGCTCATTTCATACCCTGGACATTACATGTCATTTGGCTGACACTTTTTATCCAGAGCGATGTACAGTTGATTGGACTAAGCAGAAAGGTGTATTAAAATGTACACACATAGACACGTACCCACACACGCACATATACTCAGAAACACGCACACACACGCACACACTCGCACGCACTCACACACACATACACACACGAACACGTACACACACACAGCCATGTTGACTGTGCTTCCCTCTCTGTACTCTGTGCAGGTGACATTTGCAGAGGAGGATTTGCCCAAAGGCTCAGGAGACTACATCTTGGGTTACTATAGCAACAACATGAGCACCATCGTGGGAGTGACAGAGCCCTTCCAGGTCACGACCTCCTCCCAGACCTACTTTACATTACCTCAGGAAACCTCAGACCAGTCAGCCGGGTGTCGTTCTTCATCTTGTCTTGCAGTTAAACCCCTTCCTCTCCTCTCCCCCTCTCCCTGCCTCTCTTTCCTTCTCTCTCCTCTCTCCTCTCTCTGCTCTCTCCCCCCTCCTCTCTCCTCTGTCTTTCTCCTCCCCCCTCTCCTTCTCCTCCTCTCTCCTCCTCTCTCCTCTCTCCTTCTCTCTCTCTCTCCCCCTCCTGTCTCCTCCCCTTCTCTCCCCTCTCTCCTTCTCCTCCTCCCCCTCCTTTTCCTCCTCTCTCTCTCCTCCTCTCTCCTCTCTCCTTCTCCCTCTCTCCCCCTCCTCTCTACTCCCCTTCTCTCCTCCTCTCTCCTCTCTCCCCTCTCCCCTCTCTCCTCCTCTCTCTCTCTCTCCTCTTCTCTCCTCCTCCCTCTCTCCCCCTCCTTTTCCTCCTCTCTCTCTCCTCCTCTCTCCACTCTCCTTCTCCCTCTCTCCTCCTCCTCTCTACTCCCCTTCTCTCCTCCTCTCTCCTCCTCTCTCTCTCCTCCTCCTCCTCCCTCTCTCCTCCTCTCTCTCTCTCTCCTCTTCTCTCCTCCTCTCTCTCTCCTCTCTCCTCCTCTCTCTCTCTCCTCCTCCCTCTCTCCTCCTCCCTCTCTCCTCCTCTCTCTCTCCTCCTCCCTCTCTCCTCCCACAGATCCAGTTGCCCTCGTCCAGCCCGGAGGCCAGCCCGTCAGACAGCTCTGATCTGAGCTCTGAGGAGGAGGCGGCTCTGATCCGGCCCGGGTCCCGGAGCCCCAGCCCGGCCCGGCCCAAACGCGCCCGCCGGAGCCGGAGTAGGAGCAGGAGCCGGAGCAGGAGCCGGAGCCCCGCCCTGTCCAAGCTGAAGGGCCTGTGTCTGCGTTCCCGCAGCCCCTCGCCCTGCCCTCCCGCCGGGGCCAAACCAGGGGCCAAACCAGGGGCCAAACCAGGGGCCAAACCGGGGCCCGACTCCCCCGACGGCTCTGCCATGGGGGCCCTCATCACCGCCGTGTCCGGGGAGAGGCTGTCCGCCCTGGCCACCGAGCCCGCCGGAGAGAGCAAGGAGGCGGTGCAGTCGTAGCACAACCCCGCCAGCCTCCAGAATGACTTCTCTCTCTCTCTCCCTCTGTCTCTCGCTCTGTCTGTCTCCTCTCTCTCTCGCTCTCTCTCTCTGTCTCTCGCTCTGTCTGTCTCCTCTCTCTCTTCTCTCTCTCCCCGCTCTCTCTGTCTCCTCTCTTTCTCCCTCCCTCTCTCTCTCTCCCTCTTTCCTCTCCCTCTCTCTCTCCCTCTTTCTCTCTCCTCTCCCTCTCTCTCCCTCTCCCTCCCTCTCTCTCCCTCTTTCCTCTCCCTCTCTCTCTCCCTCTTTCTCTCTCTCCTCTCCTCTCCCTCTCTCTCCCTCTCTCTCCCTCTCTCTCTCTCTCTTGCTGTCCCCTGTTCAGAGGTTTGTGTGCGATTTCAAACCACCCGTAAGAAAAGAAAAACACAGACGATGTTTCTGTGTTTTTGTTTATTCTGGTACTTCACCGGTTCTTACATTTTTTTAAATATCGGGACCCAAATTACAAATACCTTTTTAAGTATCATGACAAATGCTTAAATCATTTCAAAATACAACCTAATAGGAAATGTAGTACCCTTCAGGGACCCATGAAATACACATCCTGGCCTGAGTGGAGTAGAGACTCATTCCAGGACCCAGCTCGTATGCTCCCGTGTCCCGTAGTGTCAGAAGCAGTGCTGTATGATGTGATGACATCATCAGGACTGGAGGAGGCCTCTTGTGACATCCTGTCCTTCTGACATCACCAAAGGGCCGCAGGACATTTCCCAACGACCACTCCCAGAGCGCTTTCTCTCATATGTCCCAGTCTTTACTACCGTCATTTTATCTTCTCCCTCCTCTAATCGTAGTTGGAATGACCCCGTTTGCCTTTTAACACTGCCTGCAGAGCAATTCACCCAAAACCACAGCTACCCACAATCCACTGTGCTCCCAGACCAGCCCCGCCTTCACACAGGGGGAGTTATCCAATCAGATCATTTGTAGTATGTACTGTATTAGCTCTGCTTAGATCATGTGACTGTAAGTATTTTCGAAACCTTGCGGGAGACTGCAAACCTCTCAGCAAAAAAGCAAACTAGAGACACGCTGTTGGCAAGGATGACTGACAATAAGCTTAGATGAGTCAATAAGCTTCAAAGTTCAGCGGGTATCTTAAATGACGATGCGTCCTGACATTTTAAGAGTAACTTGGTGCAGTTTGTACTTGACCCTGTTTGAAATTGTGTTATCTTTCGTCGTACTGTGATCTGTGTTTTTATTTGTATTACCTGTCAGCAGATGGGTTAAGGGTCACAACCCCTGTGACTGAAGGCTCTTTGCACACGTGCAGTCTGGCCATTTTTAAGAGAACGGTTTTTCCCGGTTTGGCACGCTGTTATTCCCTGAGACTGGGTTGTGCATTTCCTGAGCAGAAGTGGGAGCCATTTTACTTCTGAAGGAAGGGCTATCCTCAGGACTGTGCTGAGAGTTGACCTACATTGGTCACTAAGACAGGGCTGCCCAACCCTGGTCCTCGTTTTCTGCCGTCCCGTAGGGTTTCACTCCAACCCAAATAAAGCACACCCCATTCAATATCTGGAGATCACCTCAAGAGAATCATATTCAATAGCTAGAGAAGCGCGTAATCAGTAGAATAAGGTGTGTGAAGTTACAGTGAGGCTGAAATTTAAGACCTACGGGCTGGTAGGTCTCCAGGAACAGGGCTGGGCAGACTTTGACCACAGTTAAACGTGTTATGATGGGGAAGAGGATACCTGCCCAGTCATTCGGGATCGGGCAGTAGTGAATGCTGTGGTGTTGTATCTCCAGGGGGAGGGTATCATCTTCCCCGTCTCCTCGTCCCTCTCCCACCCCGCGCTGGGCCTCCAGCTCAACCCAAGCAGTCAGGTTTAGTGGTAGAATAATTAGGTTGTGAGTACAGTGCTCCGTCTTAGACACTGTGTGACTTTTGAGTCAGGTTGTTATTGTAGGACGGTGTATACTTTTGTGATGTAACTCCACAGTGTGGTTGAACACGATATTCTGAATACTGTCTGTGTGTGTGCACACGTCACGCTTCCGTCCGTGTGTGTGCGTGCGTGTGTGTGTGCGCGCGTGTGTACGCTCGCGCCTGTGTGTACGTCTGCGTGTGCGTGTGTGTATGGTGTGCCTATGTGTATGCACGTTCGTGCGTCTGTTTGTGTGCGTGTGTCCGTGTGTGCGTGTGCATGCACGCACGTGTGTATGTCTGTGTGTGTGTGCGTGTGTGTGTGTGCGTACATGTGTGCACTTTACTCCACATCTCAGTACTGTTGTTTTGTGCCCTTAAGTGCTGTTTCTGATTTCACTGTGTGAGATACTACTGTAGCAGACGTGTATGTCATTGTGTTCAGGAAAATGTGAAATTGAAAATCGTTATTCAAGGCTGGAACCATGGAAGGAATTAGTGCCGCAGAGAAGAGTGTGTACGCACTCACTGATCACTTTATTAGGTAGTCCCGTACACCAGCTTGTTAATGAAAATATTTAATCAGCCAATCATGTGGCAGCAACTAAATGCATAATAGCATGCAGATGTGGTCAAGAAGTTCAGCTGTTTTTCAGACCAAATATCAGAATGGGGAAGAAATGTGATCTAAGTAACTTTCAGTGTAGAATTATTTTAATGCACAACAGTTCTCGGCAGAAGACTTAACAAGTCTCAAAATGAAGTCTAATAAATACCTACAAAGTGCTCACTGAGTGTAAGAGCTCTCTCTGTCATATACAGTATTTTAAATACATTTTAAAATTGAAGTTTAAAAATAAAAATCCATCTTATCTCATTTCTAAACCGGTCAATCTGTTTAAATGAGCCCAGTAAGATCTGCTCTTGCATAATATATCCTTTTATTGCAATTAAAGCAGGTTTCTTCTTAAGGGAAACATCAAACATCACTGCCCTTAATTAGAGAATAAAGGATCGGAATATACAGTGTGTGTGTGTGTGTGTGTGTGTGTGTGCTCTTTCAAACACACACACACACACACACACACACACACACACACACGCACAAAATGCATGTGCCTCCCCTTTATTCTCCAATGAATATAGGTGGTATCTGATGTTTTCCTGATACTACTGCATATAGCACTGATAATTGTACAGGGAAATATAGACGGCAACAGAGAGACTGGCTCTCACACCTGTTCCCGGGAGCGATGACTATCGACGCCATTAAAGCATTAGTGTCTGCTGAAGACGTGTTCCTATGGTTTCAGCTGCAGGGCTGTGCTCTGCTGCACTAACATGGTTAACAGGAGAGCTGTGTCGTGCTCACAGGGAAAGCACAGCTGACCTGGACACAGTCCCTCTGCTCTCCATCCCCATTCTCTGTTTCCTGCCTCTGCAGCTCTGTGGTTTTTAAAATGTGAAAACTCTTGAGCCGAACGAAGGAATAGTTGCGCGTTATTGTTTTGTTTTGGTGTTAACAAAGGCACGTTCTGTGATTTGGTGTGGAGAAAAAGATTACCTGGGGGAAGTGTTTTGTTGGGCATACCTAGCTTTCATAGTGTTTTTTTAATTAAAAAAAATCACATAGTGTATTTGTGGGTCATCCAATGTCTGATTTTAAACTCTTTATCAACATTTTATAAAGAAAGCTGTTGATTTCAGGTTAGAAATATGTGTTGAACGATGTTTGTTAGGTACTACTGAGTGTATGCTGTATATTTCTGTATAATGACAAAACACGAACCAAATTGTGCTGTAATTTAAGTATCTTAGGAATGTTATCGTTGAATGCTACCTGTTGCACTGACTGTAGATGAGAATATGTACATGTGGGATCTATTTAATTGTCAGAGATCTATAGAATAGATGACAATCAATTCCAAATATATTACTGTATATTTAGCTAACGTATCTGTTCTCGTATTATTATTATGTAAAATGAGGACTGAAATTCTGCTGGCCAGTATGGTATGAAATCATCTTCAGAGCAAAAAGGTATATGGTAGAGTTTTGTTTAGATTTCTGTTGCCTTTTTTTTTTTAAAGATTATTCAAATTGTGTATATAGGCATATGTATATGTGTGAGGCAAAAGTAATCACATCTTGCCAATTACTATTTCTGTGAAAAAAACCCCAAATATTTTCTTTAAAAAGATTACTAGTAACAGTATGATTATTTTTTTAAGTGTAACATACGGACATGGCAGGCTAGCTCCTAATGCGGGTCCAGGCAGAATTTCCACCCCAGCAGCCATTGCTGTGTCAACATCAAAACACCTCGATGCCCCTGTCACTTCCTGTACGAAAAAAACCCCCAATAAAATTTCCCTTTAACCGGTTTCTGTCCTCTGATTTTTTTAATATATTTTCTTTTTTGGACCCAAATGCTCATTATATCATTTCAATTATTTAGCTATTGTATTTGTACATGACTCGTTAACGGTTTCAGTTTTTGCGAATTTTTTGCAAATATTTGACCCCTTGTAGTGTAGTGTTTTTCGGAACGTCAGTGTTCTAGAACTCCATTGCGTTCCATTACCGTCTCATCAACATTAGAACGTTCAGTTTAGTCGTGCTTTTCGCCTCACACTGTAAAGGCTTAAGGTGTACAGTATCGGGGGAAATGAAGACGAATATCAAGCAGGAACTGTGAATCTGCAGCATATGTGCCTTATCTTGGCTTTCTCACCGATTTGCAAGGACAAAGGTTCGCGTCTGCTCTTGAATCGAACACAAAGATATGAGTAGTTCTTTGACCTGCATACCTAGTCAAAATTCCCCTTGAGCTAATCTTGTGATTTTCTTTGAATTCCTGTGTGCCACTTGTGAATCCCGTCCTTACATAATGTCACTTAACGTGAAGCTGCTTAGTGGAGGAATGGAGCTGCACTAAATTATACATGACTGATTGAACTATAATTCCATGTTTTATTTCGGGACCAAAACCTGATTAAATGTGAATTTGTGTGTGTGTGTGTGTGTGTGTGTGTGTGTGGCAGCTTGGCCACTTTTTTTAAACAAAAACTACAGAACTACAGTGAGGCAGGAGGAATGGCCCTACCTGAAAATCAATCAGTTCAGACAGGCGAGGAAGCAATGTGTCGCTTGATGGCTACTGGATCACAACAAGCTTTATGTACAGTTCATTTGGTCATTTTGTCGTTTGTTTTCTATATTATGATCGTATACGAGTAGGTGGCTCCTTCGTCTCGTTTTTTTTACCAATACAGTACATCAAATGCTCTTCAAGAAACTGGAATAACTGGTACCTATACATATACTTAATCTTATTATAGAAATGATTCACACTGTTACTTGTCAACATTGTGTAAAGATTGTTTTTTTGTGAATTAGGCCGATGTTAGTGTCTATGTTTGAGTACTCTAGGGGTGCCCCATGGCTGCTCCCTTGGCCCCCCTGCTAATTCTGTTTCTGACTTCCAGTCATCCAGAATCACAGACCAGAGGATGTGAAAGGCACAGGTCCACCCATTTTTGTTTCTAACTTTCCGCCTGATCTGTAAGTACCTCAAAGTGAGAGAGTCAAATAGCAGGGGCTTTTGGAGATATTTATAGCTTCTGAAACTTGGAAAGCACATGGACTGATGACTGATTCTTTGTTGTACAGGTAGCAGTTGAAATTGTACTTCCCTCTAGGGTCTTTCAGCGCACTTATCCCTGGTTATGGGTATGCACTTTGTTGCACGTCGCTCTGGATAAGAGCTTCTGCCAAATGCCATTAATGTAATGTAATGACAAAATTACTGGTAATTGTTACAAGTGTGTGTGTGATTGTGTGTGAGAGAGAAAGAGAGGGAGTATATGTACGTGTGTATGTGAGAGATTATGTGTGTGTATCTCCATGCATGTGTGTGTATGTGTGTGAGAGAGAGGGTGTGTGTGTGTGTGTCTGTGTGTGTGAGAGAGAGAGAAGTGTGTGTATGTGTGTGAGAGAAAGAGAGAGAGAGTGTGTGTGTGTGTGTGTGAGAGAGAGAGGGAGATTGTGTGTATCTCCGTGTGTGCGTACGTGCGTGCGTGTGTGCGTGTGTGTGTGTGAGAAAGAGAAGAGACAGAGATTATGTGTGTGTATCTCCATGCCTGTGTGTGTGTATATGTTTGTGGTGTCATTCACAACAGGCTATCTGATATGCCATAAAAGCCCATGTTCTACATCATCAGTCAGTGGTTTTTAATAGGTATGAGCTCAGGCCTCCGGCCCATGTGACCCTGCTGGGAGCACTGGGCACTGCAGTACTGGTGCTGTCGGCGTCAGAGGGGTGGGGGGGGGGCTTCAACCACAGATCAAGTGTCACAGAGGCTAAATATGGCCGCCTCACAGGGGCGATTTCCCCCCCCACGCCCACCCGGGGCCTCAGCGGAGACCTGCCCTGACCCGGCCACCGCTGACGGGACACGGCTCCAAAGACATCACGCAGTGCCCACTGACCGTAAGTAGCACCCTTCTCTCTGTGACTACTGTACTTCACACGGATGTTATTACGGGGCAGCCTGTAGCGTCGTGGTTAAGGTACGTGACTGGGATCTGCAAGGTCAGCCGTTCGATCTCCGGTGTAGCCACAATAAGATCCGCACAGCCGTTGGGCCCTTGAGCAAGGCCCTGAACCCTGCATTGCTCCAGGGGAGGATTGTCTCCTGCTTAGTCTAATCAACTATATGTCGCTCTGGATAAGAGCATCTGCCAAATGCCATGAATGTAATGTAATGTAGTTATTTTAAGCAGTTGCAGGAGCGTTGTGGAAGAATGGCTAATGGAAAAGGGCACCAGGTTAATTGAAAGTGCAATAGGTAATTTCTGACTTTTAGCAGTCAAGAGAGGAATTGCAGCAACAAATACACTCAAACCACAACACTGTTTATCCCACCCCCTTCTCTGAACGCACTGAAGTTGAAACGCCTTTGGCTGTGGCAGTTAGAACCAATTTTCAACCAATGAGCTTGAATTATTATATAGCTATACGATGTTTTGGTAGAGTGCCGGCCCATCAACTGCATATTTTGAAACTCAAATTTAAGAACTGTAAATACAGGTAGAGGGTGAGTCAGCATGTCAGTGAGCCTTTTTCAATGATAGGAAGGGATTTACAATGATTTTGTAACAATATTTTAAAATGTTACCTATTGTACCTTTAATACCTCAATACTTTGATGCAGTTATAAACTTTGATATTTCTGTTTGTTTTTATCAAGTATTGTGGTCCAATTTGTGGTAATTTCACAACAAAATTACTAATACTGGTCTCTAATATGCCTACATGCATATGCCTGTGTGATATACTGTATTAACTCATCTACAGTATTAGTTTCCAACTTTAGCTCTCAGTATATAGGCCTTTCTTCCCCATAACATGATTTTGCCATTTCCATCTTGAACGCATGAGCACTAAAAACAGAAGAAACAGGTAGAGTAGAGGTGGGCAACAAGGGCCATATCTGTTTCTGGTTTTCATGCACACTGATGACTTTAATTACTTAATCAGCCCTAACATTATGCCACCTCAGGTTTCTGGATAAGAGCGTCTGCCGAAATGCTAAAATGCCAATAAATGATAAGCGCATGAATGACAGCCGAAAATTGTTCTTGTGTCCCTGCATTAAACCGTTTTTTTCTGTGATCTAATCTATGAGTGAACCTCGTGTTGGTGTGTACAGCCAGTTTATAGCTCGTTTAGCCAGGGTAATCTGCAGACACACCGGCCCTGAGGTAGAGGATCTCGCCCTCGCTCTAACCGCTAACCGCTCTTCCTGCCTTCAGGTGTTTGTGAGGAAAGCGTGCGGCGTGCGACACGAACCGTGCGGTTATTTCAGCCGCATTGATGCTTCAACGCACGCCGGGACAACAGGACAGTCTGGCATTCCAGGCAGGCTCGGATGTCACAAGACCTGCGTTCGATAGAGTCCCGAGACAGTATAGACGGGGAGATAACCGGGATGTTCCAGCCTGTCAATCACAGGGGTGCAAGGCATGATGAGACCCCTCCCCCTCCCCATTGAACAAGGAAAAGAAAAAGTCAATTTTAAAGATAAAATATGTTTCAACGTCAACTCTGATTTTATTATTATTGTTGTTGTTGTTGTTGGTGTTTTTACAAATGCAAACGGTATACAGTGTTACTTGTAAACATTTGTTATACAATGTTTTTCTATGAACTAGGCCGGAGTTGTTGTCTATGTTTTGGTACACAGGGGCTCATATGTGTGCCCCACACCCATGCCACCCTCACTCTACTCCATCGCTGCCTGAAGACAGTGTGTGTCCATTTTCTCTCCGAGATAGCAAACAACTCCGGGCCGGATCTGTAGCCGGTTCCAGCGGACTTTGGGCCGTCCTGGGCGCAGATCTGGCCCAGAGCTTGCTCTCTGGGCTTGCTCTCGGGGTCCCTGTGATTTTCAGCCTGCTCTCCCGGTTTTAGTGGGTGTGAGCCAATGTGGCCTCGAGCAGCAGTAATTACTCTGTATTAATAAATCAACAAATGCAGGCCGCACAACAGGCGTATTGTTTCGTTAAGTGGGTTATGTGCTCTGGAGGTTCGAGAACCACAGCTTGGAAAGGAGGTGACATTAAAGCCGTCACATATTTAAATAAATAATCAAATGGGAAAATCATAGAATGGGAAGAATTTTGTCAGAAGCAAGTTCTTAATGGGGAGTAAAGCATGGGGTTTATGTAACCCTTGGGGTATTACACCCAGGATCAGCTCAGCGGTGTACAAATATGTCACATGTACAGGGGGGTCCAAAAGTCTGAGACCACATTGAAAATCTTTTTTTTTTTTTTTTTCATGTAGTAAAATAAACAGAAAGTTTTAGGATTTAGAAATTTTTTTAACAAATTAAAGTCACTTCAAAGCTTTGCAAGAACTACTCGAAGACCAAAGAAGAGCAAGGAGTGCTGCACATTCCACAATCAACTGACCTCATCCCCACTGAACATTTATTGGGGGCACTTGAAGACTGCCAAAAGCCACGCATTCAGTAACATCACAATATGCTCTTTGGAACATTGTCAAATAATGCTGGAACAAAATGGATCATCGATGATTTAAAAAAACAAACGTTGACGATTAAAAGCAAACGGTGGACATACCAAAGACAGAAGAAATTCTGAAATTAATCTTTTCAAAGCTTTTCACTCAAAATTTTTATGCTGATAATATTATTAGTAATTTAAAAAGTTTGGATCTGGTCTCAGACTTTCGGGCCCCGCTGTGTATCTCTGGACCAGCCCCCTGTCCTTGCCCTCTGACCTGTTGCCTCAGTGCTGCTACTGTATACTTGCTCAGGCCCTATACAGGCCCCGGGCTCTGGGGACCGGGGATATATGGGGCAATTTGTAAACATTTTGTGGAGTTCATCGGCGAGACCGCAAACCCACTGGCCATCGCGCCAGGGGCCAGGGGCCGAGCGTGCCTTAGACATGGCTGAGATCAGACCACCGTCACTCAACACTGTCCCTGTTGCTCCAGTGCCCTCAGTCAATCGCGAAGTTAAAGTACAAAGTGTAAAGTGCAAGTGTTGCTATACGGCTATTGGGTCCGTTCTTCGTGCTGGGCGGTGATTTTGGTGGTGGCTTGCTTACGTCCCAGTATCGGCCGCAGTGTGTGTGCAGTTCCTGAAATGATAATCGCAAAGCAAACACACATTCCTGCTTTAATGGTCAGAGGAAGAAACACACACAATCGTAAACCACAGTTGAGCAAGTCATGCCTGTATCACAGTCCTTTGTCCTGCTTTCCCGCCGGAACTGTTGATTAACCCTTTCAGACCCTGTGCATATTACAGTGTACACCTCGTCTTCTCCCTTTTTATGCGTCGGCG
Organism: Conger conger; assembly: GCF_963514075.1. Classification (NCBI taxonomy): domain Eukaryota; kingdom Metazoa; phylum Chordata; class Actinopteri; order Anguilliformes; family Congridae; genus Conger; species Conger conger. Next base: position 46,807,666 of record NC_083770.1, on the reverse strand, counting down.
ACAGTTTTTGGGTTGTTTGATTTTGATGGTCAAAGGGCAAAGGTCAAGGTCACTGTGACCTCATGTCATTCTCGTGAACGCGATATCTCAGGAATGCCTTGAGGGAATTTCTTCAAATTTTACGCAAACCTCCACTTGGACTCCAGGATGTTGTGGGTTCATCAAGTTTAGAAGTTAGTTATTGCTGGACAGACAGGGATGGAAACTGCAGCTTGACTGGTTACTGGTTACTGGTTACTGGTTCGCGGAGGCATACACCCAGAGACGGTTATTTCACTCTAATTTTAAAATGCTTTGTGACATTTTTCACCACATTAATCTATCAGAAAAAAACAATACTAGTCCATTGAATCTTACATGTTACATTTTACAACTGTTTAGACCTAGCGTCCACTGGAATGTAAAACAAAAACAAATTAAGATTTGCAATAAATAGGATTTTTTTAAATTGCATCTCATTTCCGGATGTATTTGGGATGGGGAAAATGCATAGTTGTATTTTTCCCATCCCTGGAACACAGTTCAGGTCTGAAGAGGTTAATGACTGACCTTCTACGGACAGAAAAAAAACTGTTCCACAGCTCCCCCGCCAATCTCGCATGAACCCACGGCTCGTCAAATTCTGTGGCTCTTATCAGACAGACAGCCCAGCTCCTGTTCAGACTACCACACCGTCACCGTGTCACAACGCCACACGCGCGTCCCAGAGTGAACAACACGGACCCCGCTAACACCCAGAGTCCTAATCCCAGACTGGGCTCGACAAAAACATGACTTTACATAACAAACATACTAGCATCATGTGAGCACGGAGCCGGGCGTGTTGACAGCAGAGTCAATAGTGCAAGTGTCTAGCACCTGCCTCGCACCATTGTTTGAGAAAGTGTCCTGTTTGCAGATTGTGGCCAGAGTGTGTGTGGAGACTGCCAACTCACTGCTGGCTGATGCAATCTGGGGCAGGTATTGGGATCATGGTGAGTGTTGATGCTGCGGTGTCCAAAGATAATAAAACAAGAGAACCAAATGCTGTAGTACAATAAAAGAGCTGTGTCAGTCCCCTTTGAGGAAATCCAGCAATCAGAATTTCAGGAATGTGTATGGATTGTTTTTCTCTCCATCCATATTTCACAGTAACAATGAGCAAAAAGAAGGAATGATATTGAGCTCCTAGCCGCATCCCGCACCCCAAAACCATTGTTAAAAATACAAAATACTTCTATTCTCTCAATAAATTATCATCCATGTATCTAACAGCTTAAGCTGTTTTGGCACATAGAAGCCAGCATAAATATGACAAAGAGGGAGGTTGGAGGGTACTGGGAGTTTTTATGTCGAAGTTACAGATTCACTGAAGGAATTGTATGTACTGGGCAAGCTTAAGCACATGCTTATCTATCAGCGGCGACTGTTTATTTGTGGGAATTCTGAGTTGGGCATGGCGTAGAGAGAGACGAGCTGTCCGTGAAGCGACCCTGCACAAGACCTTTTAATTATGAGAGCGGCAAGTAGAGCTGCTTAGCTGCCGCACAGAAAAGCCTGGAAAGCGCTTAGGTGGCGACTAACAGCTTACACCTGTCACCCCCCACCCCTACCCGACCCCCCCGTGGGGCCGACCACTGGCCCATGAGATTAAAACTAGTCCTGCCCGTTTCCCCTGAAGCAGTGTCCTGGCCTTGGGACTGTCCGTGGACCAGGACTCACGTTAACATTCGGGGACATTAAAATGAGTGACTAAAACCATTCGCTTATTCGTTAAACCAGTCTAAATGCATTGAGCCGTAATTGTCATTTGACCCAAGCTCAAGGTTATGATTAGCTATGATTAGCTCGACCAGCTCCGTTTTCAAGCCGGGCAAGCGGGTATGACTGGATTTCACAGCAGGGCGCTGGGAGTGAGCTACCAGGTGTACTGAACATCTACTCCGGGAGATGACATTTACATTTACATTTGGCAGACGCTTTTAATCCAAAGCAATTTACAAGTGCGTAGGTTCTTCCAGAAGTTGAAGCAACACATCCATAACTAGTAAAATACACTTGAAGTGCTGTTGTAAACATACAGTCATCATAAGTGCAATTCAATTTTCTTTTTTTCCTTTTTTTTTGGGTTAGACAAGAGGGATAGGGATATCGGAAAGGGGGGGGGGGGGATCAGGAGGTAGGACTAAGGTACAGTTTGAAAAGTTGTGTTTTTAGTCTGCGTCGAAATAGGGGGAGGGATTCTGCTGTCCTGACAGTGGTAGGCAAGTCATTCCACCGCTGAGGAACCAGAACGGAAAACAGGCGTCAACGTGCAGCTCGACCGCCAGGTGCTCGTGGTGAGGGAACCGTAAGGCGACCAGAGCTGGCAGACCGGAGTGGTCTAGCTGGGGACTAGGGAGTGATTAAGGATTGGATGTAAGGTGGGACAGTCCCCTTGGCAGCCTGCGATGCCGACACTAGGGCCTTGAATCGGATGCGTGCGGCGATAGGAAGCCAGTGGAGGCGAATGAGGAGCGGGGTGACATGAGCGATGAAACTCATCACAGGTTCAGCCTCCCCGGTCAACACCTGCCTTATCGCAGACGAGTCAGAGTCAGGGCATCAGACATTACATCACATTACATTATTGGCATTCGGCACACGCTCTTATGCAGAGCGACGTACAGTTGATTAAGACTAAGCAGGAGACAATCCTCCCCTGGAGCAATGCAGGGTTAAGGGCCTTGCTCAAGGGCCCAACGGCTGTGCGGATCTTATTGTGGCTACACTGGGATTAGAACCACCGACCTTGTGTGTCCCAGTCATTTACCTTAACCACTACGCTACAGGCCGCACACAACAGGTTCCAGCTTCTACCTGCCCTGCAGGCCATACAGGTGCTCCAGACCCACACCTTAAAGATCAGGTATTCTCCCCACCTCAGACACCCAGTATCTCTCATGCACTGGCTCACTCATATTCATATCAAAGCAATATATTCGTGGACCTCTGTGATAATGTTGTAATAATATGCATTATTACAATATGTGCAATATGCGCTGCATATAATATCCAGTTGCAAAGTTTATGTACACTCGTGTCTCATTTTTCTCTGCCGTGTACTGCTGATCACCTGGGATTTTCAAAAACGGTTTCTCGAGCTCGCAGAGAATGGTCCGGAAAACAAAAAACATCCAGCAAGCAGCGGTTCTGTGAGCAGAAACACGTTGTTAATGAGAGCGGTCAGAGGAGAAGGGCCAGACTGGCCACAGCTGACAGGGAGGTGACAGCAACACGCAGAAGAGCATCTCTGAACACACAACGCCTCAAACCTATAAGTGGATAGGCTACAGCAGCCTATTCTAATTATTTATATATATATATATCGTTTTTTTCCTCATTACCTCTCTACATATAAGGTCGCTCCTGGTCTAAGAGTTTAATTGCCAGTCGTGCTGACAGGACTGTACTGTTACTGGGCATATGACAGACATTGGTTCGATTTAATTTTGACCTGTGGTACTGACTTGGATTGGTGAACTCAAGTTTGTGACTCGGGTTAGGCAAGTCACTGTGAGCACTTATCCATTAAAAGGATTTGCATTTAACTGCTCAGAATGTGATGGCACGATTATGCATTCGATCAACTGTCCGCTGAACCTGTGCTACTGGCCTTGACTCTCCTCCCTCCAATTAAAAGGGATGTTATTGTGGTAAAGGGCCCCGGGATTCCCCCCACCCTGCAATCTCTGACTTGATTGCGTCAGCCGGAAGAAGAATGGGAAACGGGGGGGTGGGGGAGTGGGGGGGGCGGGGGCGGGGGGCGGGTTTAAAGTAGTCTGTAGTTAGCATGCCTGCTAGGTTTCCCCCCCTCCTGACACACTTGATATCTCTTTCCTGGTGTCTCTTTCCCCCGCGACATTGCTCGACGGACGCAGGGCTTAATTTATGGCCAGGACAGGAGTCGCGGGAGAGGCCCCCCGTCGTGACGCTGCCTGCGGGCGGTCGGTCCCCCCCCCCCCGAGAAACAGCCAGCGTAGGGTAGCGTGTCCGCGCACGAGCCGCTATCTAGGCCAAACAACAGATGCAGGGGTGCACTCTCTGGCACCTGGTGTGCTTTCCGAGTGTCTCTGGCAGGCTTTAAATGTGGATTAAAGGTGGCTGGTCCAGGTGGCTGGATGCAACCAATCAAAGGCTTTCATGTTACTGAACAAACCATTCTCATAGTTATATTTCAACCTACTACTACTACTACTACTATGAATAATAATAATAATAATAATAATAATAATAATAATGGTTTTATGATCACTATTGCAGTATATACACAATTATTATTTAGCTTTGGAAGTTTTTGATAGTTGTTCCAGGTAAAGACTGATGACCTCTCCAAATTTCAAACTGTGGTTATAAGCTAAGAAGGGGCCCTTGCATGTGTATAGGACTGGGTGACACTGTTTACAACCAGGACTATTGTGACTTGCTTCTGCTCTGCACACCTTGCGTCACTTTTCAATGTACATTTCTCCTCAGCTGCTTCTCGGGAGGAGTTAACAGACCTACCCACCATCACCGATTACACAGAAAGCAGAAGTTTCTTGGCACAGTATTATGAAATGCATTTTCTCTCTTTGCTCTCAGTCCATTAACCACTGGTGCTTCTTTTCCAATCTTCATATTGGGACACGCTGTCGTTTTGTGGCATTTTGTTCATTACTGCTCACTGACAGGAATAACGCCGTGACGGTCATCGTGTCCTCTCCCCAAGGTTGAACAGCTCAGCTCGTTTGTGAGTTGGAAGGTCAGAGAGCACAGAACATGGTCACTCTACATTGGTGATTTTGTTTTGTGCAGTACGTTGATAAGCAGTCTTATCTACAGAACAGGTCTCCCCCTCCCTAGCAAGCAAGGAGTGGAGATTCAATTATTTATTGATCACGCTCACCCTTGTTTGAGTAGCCGAGTCTGAGTCTGACCAACCATTCTGGACAAAAACAACAAAAATAAACCATTTTATATATGTACTGCAAACCCAAGAACACTTTACAAAGGATCAAACCAAGATTTAACAGAAAACATACATGGATACAAGACAGGAAGGACTAAAAAAACAAATGAACAAGCCAGACCAAGGGTAGGAGAAGCAGGAGTGAGCCTAGGGTGCAGAGGGAGGGAAATATTGTTGGGTGAAGAGATTTGAATGTTTACTAGTTGGATTTGAATGCGGGAAATATTGCTACAGTCATGGAGTTGTTAAGATAATGTATTCCAGAGCTTACACTGAATGACCTATCCTCCATAGGACGCGGTCTGGTTTTGGGGAACACGAGAGATCCAGCGTGAGAGGGGCTGAGGGTGCATGCAGGGGTGCAGGGGAGGAGTAGTTCAGTGAGTTTGGAAGGGCCACTAAGGGCCGTGTAAGGGGTGAGAAACCTGCGTAGTGCACACTTCAGGTAATGGGTGGCTAGTAGAGGGTGGTGGCGATGCAGCCGATTCCCTGGTGTGTACCAGACGATGTCTGGACATATCGCAGCGTTTGGAGTGTTTCGTCTGGGAGACGGCGGAAAAGGCCATTGCGGTAATAGAGATGGGAGGTCATGAATGCCAGTGTCATTGGAGTTATGCGTCGAAGATGAGGGATGGGCGGAGTTATGCAGTGTTATAGAAATGGAAAAATGCATTCTCCTAGAGAGAGCTGATGTGGGGTTAAATTATTATTTTATTATTTTCATCATGAACCACCTCTTTTACAGACATATATTTGAGCGATCCTAATAACAGAACAACTATTCACCATTTACTTGAAAAATCAATTATCGACAATGGATAATGGACGTTCCAGAAATAATAACCTGGACTGTTTATTTTATCTCTTGCATAACTGAATTTCAGTTTTCGCAAAAAGCTAAGTCTCTTACCTTTCCCTGGAGGCTAGATCAATTTGCTCAGAACATCCATTTTGATAACTCAATAAAAACTCTGACAATGAAAAATGTACCTTTTTCAGAAGGTAATGTTCATGATAGCAATGCAGATAAGTTTGTCTGTGTGCTGCACGTGAGGTCTGTTTTGAAGCCAACTGTAACTTAAGCAAGACACCATCTGGTTTCCATGAGAACGTCCTCATTGTGTGGGCCAGTGGCTTTCAAAGAAAAAAACGCAAAAGGCTGTCAGCTTAACCCCTTGTTTACATTTACACACGTACGGGAAAACATCTCTGCCTATTGAAATAAATGCGGTAATTGATTTTAATGAATTGTTGCAAGCCATTTGGATGGGTCGGTGTATCAACTTTGACTTAAAAGACTGGAAACGGTATCCATGCTGGTCATTATTAGCATGTCCAGGCCTTTCAGGTCCTTAGCCATTCTGCCATCACATCAGAGATATTCTGGGAGATTTAATCTCCTTTTACTTCGGACATCTTGAGTACGAGAGAAAGGTGTGGAACAAATGGACTGTGCACAGCGTCCACAGTACGTGCCAGAAGCTCTGACGTACTTTTTATTTACTTTTAGCTTCTTTGTTTTTAGGAATGCCAATGTCAATAAGGAAAACCGCCTTACCTGTAGACGCACCATAATCTGATTAGCAGGCTATTTTCTATTTTCAACATGCTTCAAGTTCAACAACTTTATCTACCTTCTCATAACTTTTGTTTATTAAAGAAACACAGGTTAATGACTGAGAGAAATCCATTCAGACCTACAATAGATTAGGCTCTGACGGGTTGATATGCTCTTCAAAACAAGTTGTAGAATCATGTTGTGAAATCATGTCTGGAAACACCTACAAATACACCCTGGTGTAAAATCCAGCTTTGACCAGCTTGAAATACCAGCTATCAGTCATAGCTTGAACTGGTCAAACCATGTTGAGTATAGAGCTGGTCTAACTGGTCAACTGGTCTAACTGGGGGGGGGGGGGGGGGGCACCCAGGCTACTACTAAGACCATGTGTATGGCCATTCCAAGTAATATTTGCGCTAATACACCAGACTATTGAACATAATGAATCCTGTTATTCATAAATAAGGCTCTAACAGTTAAGGTCAAAGGGGATCTCGGGGATCTCTGATTGTGGTGTTTGAGTTAGATAGCGGTGGACTCAACACTTTTTTTTCTTCCTTCTTCCTTTGGCACCACCCTGGTGTAAAACCCAGCTGTTTCAAAGCATAGCCTGAGCTGGTCACACCATGTTCAGTACAGGGCTGGTCTAACTGGTCAACCAGCTGCTACCAGCTGTTTCAAAACCTAGCCGGAATGTTCTGCGGTATATTCACTCCGAATGCATAATGGTGTTGTACCGGCAAATAAAAATGTCACGTTTGAGCATTTAATCATTTTATACCATAGCAATATCGTTGACTTGTGCTACAATAGATATGCATTTACTTTCAATTAAGAAATGCTTCGTCGCATATATTTATTTACAGGTATTTGTCGATAACTCCCTTTTCTAGCAAGCCAGGTTACACAATCTATAATTCCCGCAGCCATGCTACTGGAAGTGGAGACCAATGGGGTATTTCAACCAAGATCTGTTGGATGGTACTTTTAGTGTACATCTGGTAACATATAACAAACTAGTGTTGTGCATACATCATAATTCGTACATGTGTGGTGTGGCTGCAACAATTAAACTGTTTAAAATGAACAAATTCGTTGATACCTGTATAAAAACATAATTATTACATTTACGCAAACTATAATAAGTAACTCACGGTCGCCAGAAGCCAAGTGTAACAGACGAATCATGTCACTGAATCGTTCAACCGACAGATTAACAGGTTTAGTGTCTGAGTGACAACGTTCAAGTTTATACTATTGAGGGAAACGTCGAAAGTTAATTGAATTTGGGTTCGTGTATGATAGTTTGTAATGCATTATAGATCAAATAATATATATATATATATATATTTTATGATGGTGGTGCGGAACGAAAAATAATCCCCCAGTTCATTGTAACATGGTTCCACCCGCTGGTGGAGTCGGGGGCGCGCCTAGTTACGTCAGATGTCTCGCGAAGTTACATAAATACTGGCGTCTGCTGCAATATTGCCGGTGCATTTCACGGAGGCAGAAAGTAGCGTGACAACATAGGCTACGGTTTCCCTGAGGCAGGCTTAATTTGTTCGCTTCTTACTGCCGAAAAGCAGGTATAGACGTTTAACCCTTGATTACATTGTGAAAACCGAAAAAAATACGCAATTATGAACGGACAAATCAACGGGTTCCATAACTCGCTCATCGAGGAAGACTGCTTTCTCTTTACATCAGAGTCTGTTGGAGAAGGACATCCAGGTAAGCCCATCCAATAAAAGACGTAACCGCTAGCACTGACCAGCAAGCTGATGTGCTTATATATTTAGGCCGGGTTAACGTAGTTTCAAACAAGGTCACGTTTACGGATATTCTTACTGATGTTCGCTAGCTAAATTACCTATTTAGACGGCTAGCTAAGTTTAATTATTGGAATGTGCTAATGTCCCAACTCGTCTGCGCGTTTGGTAAATAGCTGGTTCTCTTGGAATTCCGGTGGAATCACGCGAGGCGTCTTGCCGCTAACATTAGCCAGGTAGCTAACTAGGCCACCCATATTAGTCTTCGCATGATCGCACATGTTTCATCAAACTTTTTTTTTAAACCAAACCTTGTTTGGCTGGTGGAAATGGTTTTAAAATGTAGATGTATTGTTTATATAACACGTACGATTTTGTTTCTTTATGTAGACATTTTATTTGTAAATGTCTTCGGCGCTTATGCGCAGATGACCCAGCACGAGCATCATCTTTCCTGAAGATTCGGTCAGTGCGCGTGCATTTCAGACTAGACAAGCAGGCCACGGCGGGCGGTCACGACTTTAATAAAATAAACTTCTTAATTAACCCGTTTTTTTTCCTGCTTAACGTGGCTGCGACACAATACCATTACACGAGGCGTCATATGCTTGTGACTCGTGTGAAATCTCCCTTTTGTGTCGGGCAATTTCGTTTTTCACTCGATCAGATGGCTAGCCAAATGAATGCAGAAATGCGAAGCGTATTACGTGTTTGTTTGTCCACTAGGTCGTGGCTCGTTTAATTTGTCATGCTTCCAGATCAACCGCACATCTTAAATTGTTAGTGAGTAGCTTGATAGACTTGGAGTGACAATCGCAAGCCGTCATGGCGGACCTCCCGCTTGATCCAGTATTGCCTGTAAAAGCCAGTAGCAAGAATCCCTCCCACAACCGCCATTCTTGTTAATATTACTGTACTGTAAATGTGCTTGTCATGCTGCCAGTGTTGGTGAGCCTATACTTTCCCGCCGTTATGTTGCGATTTTTTTTTGTGTAGAATAAATGTGCCACTTATTCAGTAACGTTAGTCAATGTGTGCCATGTGGGAGGCACGGTGTTGCGAAGTCTTAACCTTTTCTTTGCGTAACCAAATCCGGGAAAAGACAATCACACGCATGCAGTGCTACACGAACTGCGTTCTTCGGATCGGTTGCCAGTTTACGTTCGGGTACCTTTTAAAAGCTGTTATGTTTCTGGAAATGTAGCCAAGAACCCTACGCATTGTTCCAGTCGCCTGCGGTTTATGTTCGGCTCACGGCTGGCTATTGGCTATAACCCACTGCGGCCACCACGTGGGAGCGTTGCAGTTGTTTGGGCCTGGCTCTGTGATTGGGCTCTGTGATTGGGCTTTGTCAGGATATTCGCATTCGGCACCACGTAACCTTTTATGGTGCCTACATTTAAGCAGCCCTCCAATGCGCTTAGTGGATTTTGTTGGGTGTAGCGAATAGGGAATATTTAAATTGGGTCTGGTTAATGTTTCATTTTTGCGCAAAGCTTGGAGACTGTTGTATGAAGGGTAATGTTGCGATATTTTTGCGATCTTAAAGCAAATTTGATGTTAAGATCAGCTCTCTCCTTCCGACAGATAAGATTTGCGACCAAATCAGTGACGCTGTGCTCGACGCCCATCTCAAACAGGACCCTGATGCCAAAGTAGCATGTGGTAAGGACTTTTTTAATTTATTTTATTTTATCCCGTTCACTTAAGTCCCCGTTAACTCTGCTCTAAAACGGGTCTGTAACACTCCCTGTTTGAATTCGAATTGAATCGAGCATTATTGTAGGGGAATTGAGTTGCGGTAGCGGGCCTTTCGGAGCTGTGGGCTGTACAGTTTTAGAGGAGGCTTATGAAAGCTGCTGCATTAACTTTCCCTCCCGCCGTGCTGTCCGTCCTGCAGAGACCGTCGCCAAGACGGGGATGATCCTGTTGGCAGGGGAGGTGACGTCCCACGCGTCTGTGGACTACCAGAAGGTGGTACGCGAGACCATTAAGCACATCGGTTACGACGACTCCTCCAAAGGTGTGCGAGCCGACTTCTCAAACGGTTCCCTTTTTCTTTTTCTTTCTTTTTTTTTTCTTGCGGAATGTTTCAAAACTGTGTGGTATTTGTTCTGAACGTTTGCTCCAGCTATAGTACATTTTTGTTTGCATTTTCACAATGCTCTCGTCCTAGTTAATCCTAGTTGATTGGCGGTTGGTTTTGCTTGGTTCTTTGGACAGTAGGTTATTTGAGCTCCGTTGCTTCGTTACCAGTATTGATCGGCACATTAGCATCAGCTCAGTTAAGGACATGATTCGGCCTTTCACCTTTTAGAGGGTGAACCGCTGGTTTGGTGTTTCTGCAACACTTTTTTAAGATTGTGAACGGTGTTCTCAGGCTTTGACTACAAGACCTGCAACGTGCTGGTGGCCCTTGAGCAGCAGTCTCCTGACATTGCCCAGAGCGTGCACCTGGACCGCAGCCAGGAGGATGTGGGGGCCGGGGACCAGGTAATGCAGAAAAAAATAAATAAAATAAAAACAATTAAAATTCCTTTTTTTTTTTTTTTTTTCTCCCCTCTGTTTTGATACTATTTTGAAATGAAGATATTAAATCAAAATCAAAATGAGTGGGTATGTACCGCTATTGATGTACTGACCTAAAAAAGAAAACTTATGTGTTTGCATCTTTCGGCGTGTGTAAGAACGGGGGTCTGATGGGGACGGAGCGCGGTGGGTATTGCCGTGTTTTTTGCGTTGTGGTGCATTCTGGGTAAAACGCGTTGCTCTCCTCAGGGCCTCATGTTCGGCTACGCCACCAATGAGACCGAGGAGTGCATGCCCCTCACCATCGTCCTCGCCCACAAGCTCAACGCCAAGATGGCCGAACTGAGGCGCAACGGCACTCTGCCCTGGCTGCGGCCCGACTCCAAGACCCAGGTGAGCATCGGCCAGCTCTGGCCCTCCGGCTCTTCAGCACTCCCTCTGACTGAGGGGCGTGAGCAGGGGCGCACAACAAGGGCCGATCCGTTTCAGGATTTTGTGCCAACATCTCGTCTTAAGATATGATTGAGTCAATTAAATAATTATCTGGCCGGCTGCAGACTGCAAGTGTATCCTAATGATATTGGTGTGCTCAAGTACAGGCTTGAACCAGGATAATTTGTAGAGCTGTCTGCAAATTAAAAACTGGGGAATTGGTTGGAACAAAAACTAGTATGCATACCTGCCCTCTACAACCGGAGTGGTGCCCTCTTGGATGTGCAAAACCAATTGGCCTACCCTGTGCATATTGTCTGTCATGTATTGCTATTTAAATTGTGAATATAACAAGGTAGAATCCACAATGAGAATTGATCATGCAATTCAGTGGGGACTGACTTGCTCGCTGTACCAGCGCACTGAAACTTGCTCAAAACCCATACTAGAATTTACCAGTCACCTGCTGCGACTCAAAAGCTGCTAATGGAAGAAAATGACTGCTTAACTACTTTTTAATTAAGCTCTCCAAAACATTCAGGCCCTCGTGTGATTGCAGTGAACACACGGGGTCTGTTCCAAAACCCCACCGGCTAGCAAACCGGCTGCACCGGGTGGGTGTGGTTTTCACCATTTAAATTGGCGCATCAAACGGTGCCTATTCCTTTTTAAATGGCTTCTCGCCCAACCTGTAAACAAGGCGTGCTGGCTTGCCTTGTTTGCAGGTCGGGTGGGAAGTCATTATAATAAAAAATAAAAAAAACAAAACCTAAAAAAAGACGAGCAGTGCCTTCACTGCTGGCACCGCTGGGGAAATTACCCCCGTGCTGATTTGGCACCCACGGTGCGGTGACTGCAAGATACGACCCGTCCCAGGGCTGGATTTTTAAAAATACCAAACCCGTCCCCCCATGTTGTTGGCCCGGCTTGGGATCCCACGTGGTCTTGTTGTGGCGGAGTTGGCTGAGCTGTGTGTGTGTGTTGCCGCGCGTCTCCCAGGTGACGGTGCAGTACCGGCAGGACCGAGGGGCCATGCTGCCCGTGCGCGTGCACACCGTGGTGGTGTCGGTGCAGCACGACGAGGACGTGTGCCTGGACGAGATGCGCGACGCGCTGAAGGAGAAGGTCATCAAGGCTGTGGTGCCCTGCGTCTACCTGGACGACGACACCATCTACCACCTGCAGCCCAGCGGGCGCTTCGTCATCGGAGGGCCCCAGGTGAGCGTCCCCCCCCCGCGCGTCCCCCCGCGTCCCGCGCCCGCACCTCCCTCCGCGGCCGGGGGGTCCTGGCAGTCACCCTCTCGGTGTAGTGCTCCGCCAGAGAGGGGGGGAAGCCCTGAAGGGATTGGGTTTCAGATGGTGTCGCTTTCTTACTGCGCCTCGGTTTGTTCGTCCCTGTACGGAGCCCTGCTCCGCGACGCAAGATCGCAGAGTTGAGTGGAGATTGCAGCACTAAGTAAAACAAACAAACACCCACACCTGGGACTTGGACTGAAGGAAACAAATTCTGTTTATTTTTTTTTTATTTTTTCTTAACTGCAGTTATCCGGCTAGCCCGGTAATCCTGCTTGGTGTGCTTGGTGTAACGCCCAAGTGATCATGTGTGCGTTTCTTTTTTTTATTTTTATTTTTTTTTTTTTTCTTGTCTCTCCCTCCAGGGTGATGCAGGCTTGACCGGTCGTAAGATCATTGTGGACACGTACGGGGGCTGGGGGGCCCACGGTGGGGGCGCCTTCTCGGGGAAGGACTACACCAAGGTGGACCGCTCCGCCGCGTACGCCGCGCGCTGGGTGGCCAAGTCCCTGGTGAAGGCAGAACTCTGCAAACGGGTTCTGGTCCAGGTGAGCGGGTGTGGCTCGGTCCTGGGGTCCGCCAATTAGCCGGGTTCGATCCCGGTCTCGGAGGCTGGGCCCGCTCTCTGGTTGCGGTACCGGCATGAGCCCCCCAATCCGTGAGCTGGGAAGTCTGGTCTCTTGTGTGTGTGGCCGCTAAACTGGCTAAACTTTCTGAAATCTTGCCGTGTCAGGTGTCGTACGCCATCGGAGTGTCCCACCCCTTGTCCATCTCCATATTCCACTATGGGACGTCCCAGAAGAGCGAGAGGGAGCTGCTGGAGATCGTGAAGAAGAACTTTGACCTCCGACCCGGGGTCATTGTCAGGTAAAGGCATGCCCCTGCCCAGGAAGTGGCAGTCTGGTTGCTTCTTGTCCCATCATGCGCTTTCTGTGCAGAAAGTGACCAACACTCCTTACACTCTCAAGCCTCTTCGCTTGACACAGCCCCGTAGATTTCAATGTAATCTTGCCGCAGAGTAAACCCTGGCAGAAGCAGTAGTACTCTGCAGCCGTGTGTGTGCGCGCTCATCGCTTCCCCCTAATTCTGTGTGCGCCAGTACGCGCTGAAACTCGCACGCTGCTTGGAATCTGCGGAGTTGTGTCCGTGTAGATGAGGCTGACCTGTGCTGCACTGTAGCTCTGCTCCTCTCCACGTCCTGCAGGCCAGTGTCTGCAGGCGTTTGCTTCAGTCGTGCACTACACCACCTGATTTCACCCGTTGGCTTATCTGAACCAAGCAGGTAGGATAATTGGTGAAATCAGGTTCACGTCATGATTTGATTGTCCCGGCAGTAGAGGCTGGTGCTCGATGAGGATTAAAGACTTGGGCACCAGTCTGTAGTTGGTGTTGGGTTTGAGATGCTAGCTTGTTCCCAGTAGCTTAGCGGAATACTTTCCATCTCTGGAGTTTTTACCCCCCATTTTTCCGGGGTGCTGGAAAAGGGTAAGTCCTCCTTTTGGAAGTCCTCCCTGTTCTCATCTCTGCTGTTTTTACCATTTTTTGTAAATGATGCAATTGTCACACACGGGTATTTCACCAGTCTAGGGATGGTAGTCCTCTGTGGGTGTTGGGTGTGTTGGGTCTCCTGCTTGTGATGGCTGCTAAAGAAGTAAATTGTGTATTCCAGGGAATTGGACCTGAAGAAACCCATTTATCAGAGGACCGCAGCTTACGGCCACTTTGGTCGTGATTCCTTCCCTTGGGAGGTGCCCAAAAAGCTCAAATACTAAATGTGTCAAGCTTTTTTTCCCCAGGCCTGTTGGTGTGTACTACAGAAAAGCCTGCATGGCCTTAGGGGGGAAAAGGCCTCCAAAAAAACCATCCTGCTTCCTAGTTGCTAAGTGATAGCCCCCCCCCCCCCCCCCCTCTCTGAACCCTTGTGTCTTCACCCCCCACCCCCACCCTTCTGCCACTTCTTTCCTCCAGAGCAGTGTGTGCCGTCATTGTCCACTTGCTTCAGGCCTACTTCTGGGTGTGTCTGGGACCATTAGAGGAGTTTTCTGTGGAACCCAGGGAACTTGTACTGTCTGGGATCGTATATAGGGTTGGCTTTTGCTAGTTTGGACGGAGGAGGTACTTTTATTTTTTTTTTTGTTTTTTTTTTTTTAAACGAGCCAAATTTAGAAGCTGTTTGTCATGGTACAAGGGCATGCTGCCTTATGTTTTAAGTGTACAATCTTAGTTGGCTTCTTGTTCATGCACCCTCCCAGTATCTTTTTCCTCTTTATTGTGTTACTTTAAAAGTCTATGACCAATGGGGAAGAGATCCTTCCATTGTAGCTCCCTCTACACCAGGCATCTGCCACCCTGGTCCTGGAGTGCCACAGTCTCTCCTGGTTTTCGTTGTTAATCTGCACTTAATCATCGCAGATTAGTTGACCCTCTTCATCTGGTTACATGTCTGAATCGGGTGCCGATTTTTCTTTTTTTACAAACAAACGGCACCGCTTGTGGCTCTCCAGGACCAGGGTTTTTCCACCCCCTTGACCTACACGAAGGCAGAATTGAATGAGTTTGCTTGAGTTTAGGGCCCTAGTGTTTGTTGTAGTTGGCACTGCCATGAAGTGCTACTTCGTGCTTGATGACGGTAGCTTACTCCTGTATGCTGACTGTGATTGGACCGGTTGCGAATTTTAAATTAGTTGAGATGAACGCAACAGTTCATGGTGGTGGTGACCCAGAAACTGCTGGACTCCATCTTAAATTTCTTGGTAGTTGTCATTTAAAGCGCTGCTTCACAACCCCCCCCCCCCCCCCATTCCTCCACCCCCCCCCCCCCCCTTCCACTATTCCTTGTCTGTTGCTGGAGGATGTATTGATGGCACAAGGATAATGTTTGCTTTTTTTAGACCGCTATGCATTACGGGCGGACGCACTTTTGCCAAACCAAGGTTGCTTAACATTTAAAGCGCGTAAAAATAAAAGCACCCTTCCCTCCCTGCATAGACCATTGCCGTTTTCTGACGTACTACAGAAAAGTCAGAAGCTGCTATCTCCTCTTCCCATCCCTATATGGTCTGTTGGGCTGTCAGTAATACTTGATTTTAGTTTTTATTACACTTTTTACATTGCTGTGTTCCTTCAGTAAGAAATTCCACGTGCTACGAAACCTGTTTTTAAAGGTGGTTCTGTTTCCCGTTTGTCTTTTTCTTTTCTTTTTTTTCCTCCCTTTTTTCTCCCAAGGTTTTAAAGGGTTTAAGACAAAGGCACTCCCCATCTTTAGGGTTTGATGGCAGGTGTAGCTACAGAGAAACCTGCCTCTATCATTACCCTGAAGATGGACTGTCTTAACCACAAATAAAACTCGTTGATACTTGAAGACAAACGGAATCAAATCTTTAAAGTATTCCTATTTATTGTGCTCTGAAGCTCCGTGTCGATACAGAGAAACTGGAGCTTCAGAAGGCAGCTTTTTTTAAATAAAAAAAACACGCTTATTTTTTAAGTTACTGCCCGAATGCCATAATTGACAGGTTGTGTCCAGTGTTAGCCTGTGGTCCAAAGTGTCCTACAGAAAAGCTTTGGATTCTAGCCACAGCGCTACTGTCGGTGGTATTCTCGAGTGGCTCCGGACCGGGTGATTGTATTGACCATGCGCATCCGTCGCCCGTCTATTTCGCCCGCCTACAATCAAGACGAGCAAAGTTTGGCTGGTGTTGTACAGAGAAGCCGGCCTCGTTTACACGCCGTCTTGTTTGTGGCGGATGATTTCTGATTTGGGATTTGTTTTTCCTTTGTACAATTTTAGAGGTTGGTGGTCAGTTGTCTTCTGGTTACTGTAAAAGTGCCTTTGCAAACCAACCCCCCCCCCCCCCCCCCCCCGCCCAATCACCCCCCTCTCCCTTCCCAAATTGCTTTTCTTTTTTCCCCCCCTCCCTCCCCTTGCCTTCTTCCAGTCATGAAGAACCGGTAACTTGCATATGTTTCCCTGCAGTCCTAAACTTCCAGAATTGAACACGAATCCTCATGTCAAAGATCTGAATAAAAATGCTGAATCATACTTTTGTGTCTGTCTGGCTTTTGCGGTAAAGGTGGCTGTTCACGACTTTCAGTAACATAACTGATGTCCTGTTGCACATTCGGCAGCTGGCAGTGCCCGTTTCATGGTGGCTGAGTTGCCTGGTTTGAAACTGCGATGGCATTCTGCTCCTTTGCGTTTGTTTAAAGGCCCACAGAGTATTTTACACATTTAAATAAGAGATTCATGGTTTCATGGATTCATGACTTCGGCTATAAATCATGTGGTCAGTCCAGATTGGACATGGGCTGTAGATCAATTAAGTACTTTTCAAAGAGTGTTTTTTGTAAACGCACACAGCCCGTGACATTTTCTTGGTTCCATACAAGCAGCTCACATCAGACTGGCAGGTAATGCAGGCAAAAAAACAACCCGAAGACACCGAAGCTATCCTATGCTACTGTCCTCCGTGAGAGTCTAGCATAGACGTAGGAAAGAACATGCATGCTGCGGTGGCGAGTCGAGTTGGAGGCGATATTCCTGAACCGCAGGAACAGAGGAAAGGCATGCATTATCGTTTATGGGGGCACTTGAGAGCCAGCCTGTTGTACGGAGTGGCAATGGAGGGAGGGAACAGATGGGAGTTATTTTGTTAGCTAGCCATTTTGTCGGACACACTTTCCACATATCAGCATCTGTGATTCCGACCCATCCCTGACGAAATCTGTGACGTGGATAAGTGAACTTAGGGTCTTCCTCAAGGAAGGACACTACCCTGTATGCATGGGGCGTGACCTATTTGGATTCTATTGGGAGGTTTTCATTATCTTGGCGGTAGGAAAACGAGGGTGCGAAGGGAATGTAATTGCTCCCTCCCTTTTCATGAACTGGAACGAACGCCATTTTGGTTGTCATATTTCATCACACCATTTTGGGGATTAAGCATACGTAAGATAAGAAAGCATACATCTCAGATACAAACGCAGCTCCTGACAGAGTGAAGTCGTAGCCTAAATCCATTCGCAGTGTTGTTGCGTTAATGTCGGTAGTAGGCCAGTGACATCCGGGGCCTGTTCCACAAGTTAGCCGGACGAGTGCACCGAGTAAAACCCGGACCCCGCCTAAACCTGGAGTATGGACTGAAGCAAAAATGGCTGTTCCAGGTTTTCCTTCGTACAGTTAACTTGTGCGGCTAACTAATCTTGCCTCGTGGAACAAAGACCTAATGTATAATGCAAAAAAAGGCTAACATTGGGAGGATGGCCTGACGAGAATGGCTCCCAAAGCACTAGTGTATAGTAACTTTTCTCGCCGATATATGTAGCCGTTGTGTTATAAGACCGCATATTTTCTTATAAAATATTTTTTATATTGTAACGTAAATGACAACAATATATACAAATGTTAAATGGTGGAATCTCCATTTAAGGTGCACATTTACAATACCTAGGGTCACCTCTATGGTTCAGTGTCCTGTTCAATAACAGGGAAGTAAAATAAGTTGAAGTTGTGAAGGCCTCTTTAAAATGTCTGGCTTCCGATGAAGCTTCTGTGTCCCACGATTCGTTCCTTAAGTGGATGTTACTCCAATACAGATCTTCTCACAAAGGCACCGAACTATATGAATATCATTTTGAGTCTTTACTGTGATGCCGATGACAGGATGGGTAAAGAAAGAGTTTAAAGTCAGAGAATGCTGAATTTATGGCTCCTCTGTTTACAAACAAAATAACTTCTACACCCCATTCACAACTACGCATGTCCGATGCAGGCGACCTTGTGCAGCGATAGCAATGAGCCAAGAAACCACGGTCTCAAATGATTTGCAAAATTTGCTTTAGTAGTTGCTTTTCACTCAGGCAATTTAGCTCGACATTGCTCCGGTTTGTATTTAGTTAGCTAACTTTAGCTAAACGTTAGCTAGTGGCGACGCTAGCCACCACAAGCACACATATTCACAAACACGTCAATTCATGGTTTATTTGTATTTTTATCAGACATCTGAAATCTTCTGAATGTCCGGCAGTCTTGGATTCAGCTCCCTGCCCAAGAAATACGCTGGTATAATCCCCCGAAAATACTGTGGAGTGGGACCCAGCCCCTCCCCCATGGTCTGTGGACTTTATCAGTAATGAAGTAATAAATCATAATAGATGTGTCAACCTGCTTATGGGACATATGAACTGTTATACTATAGTTTAACATTTGAACCTGTATTGTTCCCTGTCACTGCCTGTGCTGTCCATCGAACAAAATGTATGTACGTTGCAAAGCGTTGCTATGCCGTTGTAGTTCAGTTCTAACATTGGTTCAAACCAGTATCACACACTACGGCTTGGCACTGTTAATTTCCTTCGCAATATATTCTGCTGAGACCCTTGTTCTCATGAGAGATAAACCCTAACCTCTGGATCTTCCTGAGCTTATGAACAGTCGTTCGGTAATACTTTTTATTCAGACGTTGTCTGTGTTATCAGGGGGACGTTGTGTGCCGGCTGTGGCGTGGTGTCTTTGGCTATGTGGATGCAATGTTTCAGCGAAGACTTTGTGTGCTATTACCAATTCCACAATTTCATTTCTGTGACAGGCCTCTGTAATAGTGCTTTTCCAAATGTATATATTTTGCGCTACAGTTTTGCTCTTATCTGAAATAGTGACGCAAGCAGGAGATAGGCACAGTTTGTACAGATTGTAAGTATGTTACATTTGGGCTGCCCAACCCTATTCCTGGACATCTGCCATCTGCACACCTCATATATAAATTCCTGGAAATCTTGTTGAGCCGATAATTAGGAGAATCATGTCAAGTTAGGGTTGAAAAGAAGACCTTAAGGCAGATCTCCATAAGCAGGGTTTGACCGCCCTGGTTTCAACACCCACTGAGATTCAAACTAT
This sequence comes from Conger conger, assembly GCF_963514075.1. Taxonomy (NCBI): domain Eukaryota; kingdom Metazoa; phylum Chordata; class Actinopteri; order Anguilliformes; family Congridae; genus Conger; species Conger conger. Next base: position 46,788,215 of record NC_083770.1, on the reverse strand, counting down.
TCACCTGCAAGCAGGGAGAAATCCCAAACATTCCTTGCCCTTTAACTACGATGGGAATAACCGGTGTGGTGATACATGAATCCCCCAAGGGTCAAGCTTCTAAGCTTCCTTGCTCCCTTGCTCGTTTTTTCTATTTAGTAAGGCCAAAGGGGCAGGCAAGAGGCCCCTCTTCATGGGAGCAGGGCAGCCACTACCTGGCTGAGTAAAGTACTAACCTTCTTCACCCATTTTCAGAGACATGCCACACTATATCCGATTCTGAAAAGAGCACAATATCCCATTTCAAGATTCAAGTAATTGCTCTCCAAACTGCTTGAGAAATTCAGAAAATCATTCACTTGATATTGATTTTGGAAGCCGCACTGGAATGTTGCCCCACTTACTGTGCCAAGATATTACTAAACTTTTTGACTTATTGACAAGTTAAAAAAAGAAAAACATTCTTGACCCTAGAAAGCTAACAGTTGCAATACTCTTAAGCACATGAATATTCCCTCATTATGTTCGTCATACTATAATCATTCCCTTGATATAGTAGTACTGTATACTGCCCAGATAAAAATGACATTTGGCTAATGAAGATAATTATAAGCATGCTTTTTTATGAGAACATTAACAGCACTTATTTTGGCTTGTATTAGCTGGTTACAAATGAAAGTAGTCAACACTAGCACCTGACCTGTGCTGAATACATTTGTTACTTTCATATGAAAGAAGAGATCTTGTAACACAAGCACGCATGTAGAAGGTACTGGCTTCTATCAGGGGTAGGCACGATAGGTGGTAAAACATGTTTGTCTATGACCAACCCAGATATGACCTCAGACTACCTGCACATTGTGGAGGAATAACAGGATTAATGATTAGAGCTAAGGCTTAAGTAGGTGTGTACCAGTGTTAGGTCGACTAGTTTGTTAGGAAAAGCACGTTGAAGCGCATGGAAGCACAGAGTCATTGTTAGGTTCCTGTGACAACACTCCTTGTGTACGTAACAAATTCTCAAATTCTAAATAACGTTGTAGCTGACTGGTAATGCCTCGGCCTTACAAATCCTTGGGCGAGTGAGAGGCTGGGATTCAAACAAAAAATTGTTACAGGAGGAATTCATAGAATTCTCTGGGCAGAAATGCAGTCACAGGCACATAATGCTGGTTGGTGCCTTGCATGGCAGCCAGTGAGTGTGTGTATGAATGGGTGAATGAGAAGCATCATTTGTCCAGCGCGTTGTATAAAGGTGCTATATATGAGCACTACATTAAAGGGAAGGAGAGAGACTGCGTGAGCTCACCTTGAGAGGGCATATGAGTTTTCGCCCTGATGAGGAACGATTGACGTGGGCCCCAGTAAGATCTGATTCATCACACTGTGTTCTTGGCCAGCCGGGGCCATGTAACGTGAGGGGCACTACGGAGGGTATTTGGAGCCCGGTGCAGAGAGTAGAGAGGTTATTCCAGGTTGGCAAGGCCCTGATCGAGCAGTGCGGATGGTACAGTCCCACAAGGTTAGAGTTACTGTAAAACAGGACTGCAGAAATGGAGGCACTGTAAATCCAAATAAAGGCATCCCTTTAGAAAATAAATAAATGCAAGTAAGACTACAATTTATCCACCATTGCAGAGAGGGTAAATCTATTACAGCTGGTAGGTATATGATTACACAATAAACCTCATGATTGTGTTTTTGCATTTGTTGTGAAATAGCCCAAGCTTGTTATATATTTGTATATTAGGCAGGTTATGTACTGCACAACCAGACCAGTTCAAGTTAAAGTCTGACACTCTGTCAAGTATTTGGTTTCCCAGGAACACTGATAAACAAAGGTACAAGCAAGTCATTCTGACTATGGAGGAGTTGGCTGATTAAGCCAATCGGGACCAAAAGAATGTAACCAACCCCCCTAAGGCCACACCTCTCGCTGTGTCAGTATTCAAGAATGAGCATGCAACAGGTTTTGGATCTTAGACTAAGGGATTTCTACAGTACTTTCGTCAAGATTTAGATAACAGATAATTTGAAATATAATGGCCTCAAATGTGGAGGAGGCATCTGCTATCTCAGGGTCTGGTCACAAATAGCAGAGAGAGACTTGATACTGATGACCAGATGCCCGAGTCGGATCTATTCTGACCTGACCATGCATTGGGAGGGGACACTTACACCAGTGGAAACACACGTGCTTAATGTTTCATATTTCCAGAATGACCTACAATAGCACTCCTCACCATGCAAGTCAAGTCATAATTTAGATTTAAAAGATTAACACTAGATTTAACGTAATATTGTAAAAGATGATGCATAACGATTGGGCAATACCATAGCAACAATAACAGGCCTCGGGGACTGGTTCGTATGTGCCTCTTTTTGCCGTGGGATCTGACAGAGAGCGAGCTTTATTACCGTTTCCAAACTGATTTACGAACATTTCAGTTTGATAGTGACTTCGTTTCAATGTATGCTACATTCTACACGTATCGTATGATTATTCTACCGAACTCCTGCTTCTCCTGCTTTCTGTCACGTGGGAAGATTACTTCCATTTGATTAGAATCCGCCGATGCCTTCGGAATAAAATGCGTCCAGGTCCAGGTCCAGCAATTACGTGTTGCTGATAAACGCCAAGGCTACTGTTTTAATGTCAATGACATTGGGGAGGCAACCTTTTGCATACAAAACGTTACTGGAGAGCGAGGGGCAGGTAGCGGAAGATGTGTGCCCATCTGAAATCTGCGATAAAATGAAATAAGATACGTACGGATTAATCGTAGTGACAGCTTTATCTCGCAGTAAACAGCAACAGCGCTCACAGTTGCCGTTTACTCCTCTTGAGTGTTAACTCATTTTAGGGTAACAAGCACTGGCCAATGCGGTTAAACGAATCAATGAGGTCTGCGCGTCTCATCTTCTCCCCCGACTGACCGACGCATACATACTGACCGCCTAATTCAGTGCGTCCTTCGTACCTGTATTTATAGACCACTTCCCAGCTCGTGTCTTGGTAGATATAGGTTTACATAGTACAGTCGCGTTTCTGCTATACTTTAAATCAGTATTTTAGAATTTGCATAGCCAGCCCCCGCGCCCCTTGTAGTAGGATTTTGTTTTTGCCACTTTGAAGGACAAGATTCTGACTGTCTGTCAGCTGTGCTCATTTCTTGCAATTGTTGGATACCTTGCAATTGTTCTCCCCATGTGCATTTATCATTTGTTGATTTGTATGTGCTCAATAACACCAACTATAATTATGCAAATCAATGGAATGTAAAATGTAAAAAAAAAACCCAGTGGAAAATGTACATGGGTGAGCAAGCTTCAGCAATTCGTTATTTCTCATTTTGAAAAACCGAGAACTGATGAACGTTTTCTTACTCGTAATACAAATACTGCACACGCGGGGTTTCCGAAAACAAACTCTCCAGGATAGTTACCTGTTCTCGGTGGATATACAGGGCATGTCATTATTTCAGTTTCATACACAAACACTGGAGGAAAATAACCCTGTCCCCATTTTGACTGGCTTCTCAGACTGAATGAAGGCTGGTGACCATCTTGGACCAGCCTTAGTCCTTGTTTGTGGTATTTACATAATCACTCATTCTTTTCTTAGCCCTGATATTTTTTTGGTAATCTCTTAATTCTTTAAGTACCACAGGTCATTGGGTACTGATTGAACTTCTTGGGCATTTGGAATTTTCCTATTGTTTCCTACCTTGATCATATCGTCTGTTTCCCAAGATTGCGTGAATACACCAGGCCACCATGCATGCTGAAAATTCAAACTGTTCAAGAACTCTTAGACGCAATGGGATAAAATAACCGGAAGTTGTATTTTGTTTTATGAAAACCCTCCCAAACATTAAAAAAGTTTATTTTATTCCAGACAAAATACGTCCAGCTTTCATAAAATCACACTTACTCAGTTGCATGGCAGGACAATTGCAACCAACATAGCAACAGTGTAAAACCTTTTAACCACAGAACTGCAATACAATTGGCATATAATACCAATTATGATTATTATTATGCCAATTAGGAGCCTCTGTTCCACTTCACCTGCAGTTCAGAAGTTTAAACTCCTGCTGTGTTGGTTGCAACTGCATTGTCATGTCTTGTGATGTCAATTACCACAGTCCAGAAAGTCATTGGTCATCAATATTGTATGGCCATCCACAGACGTGCCGAAATTATTGGGTCTGAAAAAGTAGGTCACTTCAAAGTACAGTATGCCCGTTTCAATGGAATTGGACATTTTCGGTGACATTAAAACAAGTAAGTCTTGAAAAATCATATTAATTCTTAAAGCATCAAACATAGTGTAAATCCACAAATCGGATTGGAGTAGGAAGCTGGTACGCTGTAGTACTGCTCAGAGACTTAACCTGTCTGCATTACTGGTGAACAGACGTACTGCATTTCGTTCACTTTAGCCTATTCATCTCGTGTGAATGTGAATACTGTCACCTGCTGGCTGATGGCTCAAATTCACTGCAGCAGAGAAATAATATGCGCCCTTTTGTACACAAGCGTACAGTCTTGCGTCATCAGCGTCTTCTTGAATCACACACGAAGCACACAAGATAACAAAAATCTTTTAATCACGTATCATCTCTGTTCAGGGGGCATTTTAGACAAAGAGCAACATGTCAGTGCTCTTGGTCAGTAAATATACTAATCGAAGTTAAACATATGAAAAAAAATAAACCGTTCACATTTCCTAGGAGACTAGATCGAAGTTGTATTTACCACTTTGCTTCATCCTCTGATATCCCAGACTGAAATGAATTCACCTGACCAACTTCGTCCTGGTCTATCCACAAACAGAAGTTCCAACATCCCTTTCATCCCATAACAGGAGACATGTAATGTCCCCCTTTTTGGAGAAAATCTGAATAGATTTTCAATAACATTATTTGTTTTTATGCAAAATGTATCCAAACTATAAAGCAGTTCTGTGTGATAAAGCTAAATACAACAAGAAAAAAGTACATAATCAAAAACCAATGTCTCATTAAAAAAAAGAAAAAGAAAAACTATTGAAATGCCTAGCTAATACTTCCGATGGCTGTAAGGTTTACAGACCCAAAGAGACAAGATGGCCGTTGGGTCTTGTACGGTTTGGAAAGGGTCTGCATCCTGGGACTTTTTCAGTGCAGGGTGCATAAGGGCACCCCCTGTGGTGGGAGCTGGCAGGACGGAATCTCCACGCCCCGCGGACGTCTGAAGACAGATGGATCACCTCACAGGGTATCCCCAGCTCCTCTACCCAGGACCTGAGCAGCTCCGATCCTCCCCCTCACCACCACACTGTGTGATCCGACCCGCCCATCAAGGACAGCAGTGCCAGGGAGGGAGGGAAGGAGAGAAAGAGGAAGAAATAAAGAAAGAAAAAAAAAAGCACATGGGGCTTGTGTTCCCTGACAGGGACGCCTGCCCTGATGTTTCCATCCATGCATGTGCACTCTTCCCGGTGGGCTGTCGCACCACTGCGCACAGCGTGAGGCTAAAGAACCAGAAATGGGGCGTCTCTCAGTCTCTCACTTTCTCCCCCAGCCATTCCTCCCTCACTCTCCCCCATCCCAGCCTCCCCCAGGTCTCGTTCCTCCAGTGAGGGCCTTGGCTCAGCGCTTGTCCCGCCTCTTGTCCATCTCCTCTTTAACGCGGGCCTGCAGCACCATCCTCATGCCGGGGTCCAGAACGTTCTCCTCCGCCACCCTCTCCACCACGCCCTCCGGCTTGTCCTCCTGATGGGGGGGGGGGCACATAACTTACATTACATTAATGGCATTTGGCAGACGCTCTTATCCAGAGCGATGTACAGTTAATTTAGGCAAAGCAGGAGACAATCCTCCCCTGGAGCAATGCAGGGTTAAGGGCCTTGCTCAAGGGCCCAACGGCTGTGCAGATCTTATTGTGGCTACACCGGGGATCGAACCACCAACCTTATGTGTCCCAGTCATCTACCTTAACCACTACGCTACAGGCTGCCCTACTGATCAGGAGACTCCATTACCCAGAACACACCGTCACAAGCAAGGAGAAACTCCCAGCATGCCTCTCACCCTGTGAACGATGAAGGAGGTGAGGCGGCCGCTGTCGGCCTGGTAGTCCAGCCAGAACAGCTCCGTGCCCGGGGTCTCAGGCTCTGTGCTCGACCCGCTTTCGTTCCACTCTTCTGCTTCCACGCCAGCGCCCGGTTCTGATCCGTCTGCAGACACACACCACCAACTGAATACCTCATACCCAACACCAGAAAGCGCATGCGTCTTGCGTTTGACCTGGTTCTTTAATATTCAATGTACAACAGCGATTTTAGTGGACATACACACCTATTTCACACTATCGTTCACTGCATTAAGAGGACCTAGGCATTTGTATTGGCAGCAGAGTAACCCTACAACAGTTTGGAGTATAGTTTTGCCAGAGATGTGGATTTGAATCTGCCAATTAAATAACACAGTCATACTTTTGAGCCATAATAATTTATTTTGCAAGACATGCATCAGCTCAAAGGTTCTAGTCAATTATGGCACTATGATAGTGTTTTCCTTTACTGGATACATTCAGTTAAGCTTGTTAACGTGTTGAGTTAGTGACTGTGAATATCAGTTTCTGTTATTTTGGGGTTTGGGGGAGGGGGCAAATTCCTCTTACTCCGGCGGCGAGGGTGGTACACTTGAATGTCAGGCCGACGCGGTCGTCTTGGGGTGGCTGTGGATCGGAGCCGCTGCCGTTCCTTTGCCTGCTTCACCTCCTTGTCGTAGTCATCTCTAAAAGAGTGTACATTACTGTAGTTTGATATCACCAACTTTAGCTACATAACGTGAGCAAGCCTTACACTCCTCCTAAGATTAACACACTTCTTTGAAGGTGGTCTCCTCTGGTTTGGTTGGCAACTACCACGTACCGACCGAACGCATGTAGTGTTCGAATAACCCGAAGGTGAATATTTCTTGCCATTTATCTTCCATTGGCTCCACGGTACATAAACTACCAACCCAAAACAGCTCTCCAACATGATCAAACGCGCATGCTCTGTAAAGGGTCGGGAGGAGTAGCCTTACCATTTTACAGATTTCACAGACGCCCAAATTTAGCTGCCAATATTTGTGTGTGAAGTTAGTCTATATTAGTGTGCACATAAGCACTGATTAAAAGTAAATGCCCGTAACCCTACATACATCCCGGACAAACCTGGCAATCTGGTTACGACGAATATGGTGTAAAAAACCGTGGCTCATGTCCAAACGACCTCCGGGTTTATACTTAATTTGTTGTTCCTCGTTGTCTCGCAAAATCTCCATCGTTTAATGCTAGCTACCAAACATAAATACGGAAATGTAACACCTTTCTTTAAATGTACATCGTCCTACCAGACAGCATCGTTAGCTACGTTAATCAAGCTAGCTACATAAATAGGTTACTGGCCAACACAGGTCACACACGGAGTTGAATCCCAGCAGTCGCCCATAGAAGTCCATAGCAGAGCCACGACTATGACAATTGCAATCCCAGAATTTTAACAAGCTTCTGATTCTTAATTTGATGCTTTTCATATGTAGCGGGATTATATACCTATATACCCCTTGAATTCACGTTTTGTCAAAAATAGCTTTACATGTCATGAAGAATAACATCCCGCGTTCATATTGTGCAAAATTTCAAACAGATACATTAAGAGGTTTTTTTTTTTTTTTCAACAAATGCTGGGGGGCACGTGGGGCATGAAGTACTGAGGTTTATTCTATGTGTTTAAAAAAAAAATTTTTTTTTCCCTATTTCTCGTTATCAATTGTTTTGCCTATGAATTCTTCATTATCTTCCGGATGGTTTTAGTGGGCATGTGTCCACACGTTCGCCAATTAGGAGCCTATAGATTCACCTCGGTCTAAACATGAAAAGCACCTAACAAATAATTATTAAAGCTTCTGGGATTGCAATTGTGGTTGGAACAAAAACCAGCATACACAGGGGGGCCCATGACCGAGTTTGGGAACCACTGCCTCAAGCAAACAGTTTATTAGCATACAGTCTACTCATTCTTATGAACTTAATTCGAAAATAAAATTTCTGACTAGTTATATTGTCATTCAACAGTCTAGTTCAGGTTTGTTTTATTATTATCGCTAGCCATTGATATGGTATGGTATATTACGCCACACAATATAGCCTGATCAAATACAACAATTCAGTCATGAATACTGTTAAGTTCACCGTGTAACTTCTGATTACGCTAAACATTTAAGAGGGGATAACGTTTAGTATTCACGATATTACCTCCAGCACAGTAGAGGGCAGCAGAGAAATAATTAAAAGGTTGGCGTACCAACTATACCTTCTATGCAATAGTCGAAGGTTTCACCCCGTGTTAGTGTGTTGTCGGCCACCAGCAAGATTGTATAGGAGTTTGTTGACTGACCGGGAGATTCGGAGTTTAAAACAATCTGAAATAGTTTGCTACAATTAAATATATTTATTTATTTCGGAGTACAGCCATCCTCTGGTTGTGGGCCATAGTACACAGCTAACTAACTAACTAGCTAGCTAATCAAACCGAATAGCTACCAACATGGTGTCTTTGAAAAGAGAAAGAGAGATCGAGGTGGAAGACGATGATGAGGGTGAGTGATAGTTAGCTATTCTTGACTAGCTCAGTTAACGTGACCAAACGTAACTAGACTAGCTAGCTCGGTAGCTAATGATAATACGAGTAGCTCGCTATAATAATTTTCTCACTTATAATCTAGGAGTGTAAAACCGTAATCAGCCATATATTTAGTGCTGTAAACGTGTTTTCGCTTGCTTGTTTGTCTGTTTAGTTAACAGTTAGCCAGGCAGATGTCGTCAATTAGCAATTTACTGTAGTTGGCTAGGTTAACTTCCAAGATTGCAAAATGTATTGCTATGTATTATTTGTAAATAATGGAAAGTGGTTGCTAGCTGGCATAGCTATTAGCGAACTCCTTTTCAAATGGTAATGTTCGCTTTCTAACACCATAAAATGTTCAATTACTGTTCAATTGCCCAACTAATGCGTATTGGCAATCAATAACTGGCTATTTGTTTTAATTTCTCCTCAGTGCCAGTGAAAGTTGGTCGCTCTCACGATACAGAAGACCGCAGGAGCCGCCACTGTCCTTATTTGGACACAATTAACAGGTGGGACCCGCACAAGTTGTACCATATAACGTTACAGTACATGCAAGAAGCAGCATACTTTCCCATGATCTCCTATTGTCCCTGCTAGCATGCTAATTATGACATTTATTTTTACAGGAGCGTGCTGGATTTTGATTTTGAGAAGTTGTGTTCCATCTCCCTCTCGCATATCAATGTCTACGCTTGCCTCATCTGTGGAAAATATTTCCAAGGTAATCTGTATTTTCATGTAAACGTTTTGCTTGGCTATGGTCTTTTGTTATTAGAGAGGAACCACATTAAGAGTTGGGGAGAAACATAATACAAATTCAAAAGAATCCACGACCAATAAGAAATGACGATGCTCAATCTAATATTAGAATTTTCAGCCCATAAAAGGATTTTTGTGTATTAAATGGGATTAAGTTGAAATAGTTCAATTCTGTTAATATTTGTTTGTCTCACTATAGATTTATAGTTTATTAAACGATTAGATTAATTGTGGTGCATCGAAGCAGTGTGGTATGAAGTTGTTAGCCAATGAAGTCTAATTGATAATAAAACCTGAAACAGGTCCTGAGAACAAAGTATGTTTTCTGTTTTATGCAGCAAATCTAACCATACATGCATCCCTCTATACAATTGGAGGAAAGGACCTCCTGTTCAACCATATGTGTGTGTGTGTGTGTGTGTGTGTTTGTGTGTTTTCCAGGTAGAGGACTCAAATCCCATGCCTATACCCACAGTGTGCAGTTCACCCATCACGTTTTCCTCAACCTGCACACTCTGAAGTTCTACTGCTTGCCTGACAACTATGAGATCATTGATTCCTCCTTGGAGGACATTACGGTGAGAGTGAATGGAAGCACGCAGGCTCAGCATTCTTTTAGTGCCAAAGCACGGCAGTGGGGTTTAACCTGAGCGTGTTTTACTTCATCATACCAGTGGAATACATGCAAAGATGACTGAACCATTTTCTCAACCTCTTTTTAGTTTAGTCACTTGTGTTCAATTTAATGCTTGGCGAAATATTTCAGCATTTTGGGATGGGGACAGTAGAATAATTGCTGCAGCATGTCTTAATGTGCAGTAGTCCAAGTGAGCGCCTTGCGGAGGGTCGTTGTGTTAGCCAGCATTGCGGAGGGTCGTTGTGTTAGCCAGCATTGCAGAGGGTCGTTGTGTTAGCCAGCATTGCAGAGGGTCGTTGTGTTAGCCAGCATTGCAGAGGGTCGTTGTGTTAGCCAGCATTGCAGAGGGTCGTTGTGTTGGCCTGCCTTGGGGAGGGTCGTTGTGTTGGCCTGCCTTGGGGAGGGTCGTTGTGTTGGCCTGCCTTGGGGAGGGTCGTTGTGTTGGCCAGCCTTGGGGAGGGTCGTTGTGTTGGCCTGCCTTGGGGAGGGCCGTTGTGTTGGCCTGCCTTGCGGAGGGCCGTTGTGTTGGCCTGCCTTGCGGAGGGTCGTTGTGTTGGCCTGCCTTGGGGAGGGTCGTTGTGTTGGCCTGCCTTGCGGGCGGACCCCGTGTCGGCGCGCTAACCTGCTTCGGGTTTGTCTCCACTGCAGTACGTTCTGAAGCCCACGTTCACCAAGCAGCACATCTCCAGCCTGGACAAGCAGGGCAAGCTGTACCGCGCGTACGATGGGACCACGTACCTGCCCGGCATCGTGGGCCTCAACAACATCAAGGCCAACGACTACGCCAACGTGGTGCTGCAGGTACGGTGGATTCGCAGTCGGGCAGCCTGTGGCCTGGTGCCTGGTGCCTAAGGTACATGACTGGGACCTGGACGGTAATTAACTGACCAGTTCATTGCTGCTGATTGGCCAGGCTGTCTTCACACCTGTCTCCCAGGTAAAGGCAGGGTGGACCGTCACGCCTGTCTCCCAGGTAAAGGCAGGGTGGACCGTCACACCTGTCTCCCAGGTAAAGGCAGGGTGGACCTTCACACCTGTCTCCCAGGTAAAGGCAGGGTGGACCTTCACACCTGTCTCCCAGGTAAAGGCAGGGTGGACCGTCACACCTGTCTCCCAGGTAAAGGCAGGGTGGAAAACCCACAGCTCCTGGCCCTTCATGTCCATTATGTGAGTAGCAGGGTATCAGGAATTCCAGAATCGCACCCGACTCCAGAGTCCACTCCCCTGATTGGCTCGTTACCGTGCCAACCTGTATGCGGCCCCCTGTCTGTATGGCAAAAAGGATTCTCTGCTCCACCTGTAGCCTAGTAGTTAAGGTGCATGACTGGGACCCGGTAGGTGGGAGGTTCAAGCCCTGGTGTAGTCACGATAAGATCTGTTTAGCTGTTGGGCCCTTGAGCAAGGCCCTTAACCCTGCTTTGCTCCAGGGGGGATTGTCCCCTGCTTAGTGTAATCAACTATGTCGCTTTGGATAAAAGCGTCAGCTAAATTGCATATTCATTATTTATTTAGGCTGTGGCAAGTGGGTAATCCGCTAGAGTACAAGGATGCTTCTGAGTACAGGTCAAGATTGTGATAAAAATTTCGTTTCTAAGCTTATTATCTTTGACATGGAAATTGATATGGTCCTGCTGATGCATTAGTGAGATTTATTAAGCTTGAGAAGTATATGTTCAGAATTGGAGGTGGTTTCCTTTTTTGGAAAGTGCCCTGCATACATTTTAACTGGGCCTGTTTCTGGTGAGTACAGTGGCATTTGGGTTATGCTCTGACATTGCAGAAAACAAAGCATCTCATTGGACACACAGCACGTCCCCCAGAACCTTCCATACACTTTTCCATTACTGTTCAGGTTCCACCTCCTTCACCGTTTCCCCCGTCTTCAAGTCTGGAATGTCCCCCCCCCCCCCCCCCCCCCCAGGCCCTGTCCAACGTGCCCCCGTTGCGGAACTACTTCCTGGAGGAGGAGAACTACCGTGGCATCCGCCGGCCACCGGGGGACATCATGTTCCTGCTGGTGCAGCGGTTTGGGGAGCTGATGCGCAAGCTGTGGAACCCCCGGAACTTCAAGGCGCACGTGTCCCCCCACGAGATGCTGCAGGCCGTGGTGCTGTGCAGCAAGAAGAACTTCCAGATCACCAAGCAGGGTGGGTGCGGCTAGCGCGGCGGCTAGCATTGTTAGCATTGCGGCGGCTAGTGTAGCGAATGTTAGCATTGATATGGCGCAGCGACGGCTGGCGTAGCGACGGTTAGCGTAGCGACGGTTGGCGTAGCGACGGCTGGCGTAGCGATGGTTAGCATTGCGGCGGCTAGTGTCGCGACTGTTAGCATTGCGATGGCGCAGCGACGGTTGGCACAGCGACGGGTTGGCACAGCGACGGTTGGCGCAGCGACGGTTAGCGTAGCGACGGCTGGCGTAGCGATGGTTAGCGCTGCGGCGGCTAGTGTAGCGACTGTTAGCATTGCGATGGCGCAGCGACGGTTGACACAGTGACGGTTGGCGCAGCGACGGTTGCCGCAGCGACGGTTAGCGTTGCGATGGCGCAGTGAAGGTTAGCGCAGTTACATCTAGCGTAGCCTGTTGGAGATTTTAATGAGAATGAACTCCACTCAGACTTTCATATTGATGGAAAGCATTTGAGGCAAAAATAGCTGCTTTTACATTTTTTATGTGTTGTCAAGTGCATCCATAGTGGTCATATGTGCCAGTGTGAATTTATTTTCTTTCTTTTTTTCGCCAACCTGTGCATTCCCGCCAGCTTGACAAAGATGATTATTCCATTAAAAACTTTTTTTTAAATTTGTACTGCTGAACAACTTATTACAACTATTTATTACTTTTTTATTTTAACCTGAGAAATGTAGAATCTAACACTGTATTTATTGTGTGCTGTCTGGGCTGTGCAATACACTCTGTGTCCTGCAGGGGATGCTGTCGACTTTCTCTCCTGGTTCCTGAATGCTCTGCACGGTGCACTGGGAGGCACAAAGAAGAAGCCATGTGAGTCTCCCAAATGCCATCAATGTAATGTAAAATCTCTGCTCTGCTCTGTCTACTGCCCCTGGAAACTGATCCATCCCTGCCCTTGTTGTCATGGCAGCGAGCATCACCAAGGTGTTCCAGGGCTCCATGCGCATTTTCTCCAAGAAGCTGCCCCACCCTGATTTGGTGAGTGACAGGTGACCCTGCATCCCTGCCCGCATGCTTACACCGCCGTGAGGCGTTTCTCAACTCTGGTCCGCGGGTCCCACTTGGCCAAAGGTTTTTTTAAAAAAAATTTTAAAGATATTTTTTAGGCCTTTTTCATCTTCATTGGACAGTATAGTATAGAGAGACAGGAAGAACGGGAGCGAGAGAGAGGGAAAGACATGCGACAAATGTCAGACGGTCGGATTCGAACCGCCGACGTCGCGGCTCGCAATGAGCATGCGGTCAGTGCTCTGCAAGCTGCGCCACCGAGACGCCTGGCCGAAGGTTTTTGACGTAACCAGGAACCCGCACTGAACCAGTTAATGAGCGAACCAATCCCTTGATCAGTTAAATCAGGTGTCTTAGATAGAGTATATAGTATGTAGAGATGGCGATGCTGTTAGAAAGCTGTGGGGAAAAGGTCCACTATACAGGGCACCAGGAAGTGTAATAGCTTCACTCACTACACATTCTCATTTGCGTCTTTGGTCACATGCCTAATGAAGCAGCATGATTGGTAAAAAAAAACAAAAAAAACATCTTTGTGCTTAGGGGTTGAAGTCTGACCTTGGAAAAAAAAATTCTTAAAGATTATGTAGCACAGATTGAACATAAATATATGAGTGGAAATATTTTTAATATAGGCGTCACTAGGTGGCAACGTAATATCAGTTGCTGAAACCGATAGCTTGAAAGCTGGGTGCTTGTTACACTTGCCCTTGATATGTGATACTTAAAAAAAAATGACTATAGATGTCATGTATCTGCAGTAGTTCCGGTAGCAGTCACTAAACGTTGACAGTCACTAAAAACACTTTATTCCAGGGTGGTTCACAGTAGTTACATTTAATTGCAAATATATTTTATGTGGTTTTTATGGAGTGACTTATTTGTGGTGTTTTTGTAACACAAAGGATTCATGCGTGTTCAGTGGTTAGAGTTCCAACCGTCTAACTTCTCCGAAAACAACGTCTCTTGTTTTTACCATTTCAAATACACGAGACCTTGTGTATTTGAGTTGTTTGTTAACTTTGAAGGAGGTAGGCTACTGACATCTATACTCTTTGTGCTAAGCTAGCACGTTATGCTAACAGAAACAGAGCCAGTGAATGCACAAAAATGAAATCGACAATTTTGTCTAAGTTTGGGTATATCTAAGTCGGAAAAAATAATATATTTCCCAAAATGTTTAGGTATTCATTTAAGGTCTGATGATTGAATTGGCCAGTCTAAAACCTTCCACTTTTTCTCCCTAATGAAGTTCTTTGTTGTGCGTGTTGGCAGTGTGTTTTGGGTCATTGTCTTGCTGCATGATGAAGTTTAGTGAATTAGTTTGGATGCATTTCTCTAAGTTGGAAGACAGAATGTTTTTGTAGACTGCTGAATTCATCCTGCTACAACCATCATGAGTTTACATCATCAATAAAGATTAGTGAGCCCACTCCAGAAGCAGCCATGCAAGCCCAAGCCATGACACGTCCTCCACCGTGCTTCACAGATGAGCTTGTATGTTTTGGATCATGAGCAGATCCACACTTCGGATTTCCATCACTTTGGTAGAGGTTAATCTTGGTCTTATCAGTCCATTAAACTTTATTCCAGAGCTTTTGTGGCTCATGTCTGTACATCTTTGCAAATTGTAATCTCACTTTCTGATTCTTACTACTGATGATGGTCTGCATCTTGAGGTATAGCCTCTGTATTGCTGCTCACTAAGTCTTAGAACGGTTGATTGCAATACCTTCACCCCTGCCCTGTGGAGATTGTTTGATGTCAATGACTGATGTTTTGGGGTTTTTGTTCAAAGCTCTCACAATGTTTCTGTCATTGTCAAATGCTGCTGTTTTCCTTGGTTGATCTGTTCAATTTCTGTTGCTCAGAAAGCCAGCGGTTTCTTTCTTTTTAGGACATTCCAAGTTGTTGTACCAGCAATCCCCAATGCTTGTGCAATGGCTCTGGTGGTTTTTCCTCTTTTCTAAGCTTCAAAATGGCTTGATTTTCTCCTAAAGACAGCTCTCTGGTCTTCATGTTGGTTTATCTTTTCCAACACAAATGCAGTCTTCACAGGCAAAACCCAAGGCTAAAACTAACAGTAGACATTGACAATTATTTATTGTTTAACCAATCAATCTAACAGGACACATCTGGGCAACACGAAACACCTGTCAGTCACATGTTCCAATACTTTGTCTCATGTACAAATGAGATGACAGATCCGAATTCCAGCTTTTATTTCCTGGTATTTTTTATCTAGATTTGTTAAAAAACTTAACACATCAACCTTTGTATCAGACCACCCATCTGATACAAAAGTTGATGTGTTAAAGTTGTTTAACAAATCTAGATAAAAAAATACCAGGAAATGAAAAGCTGGAATTCGGATCTGTCATCTCATGTACATCTTCTGACCTCAAACACCTTCAGGAGCTTGTCGGAATATTTCTCCTATCGTTCATTTTGTTTCTCGATAATCTGTCAAAATGGAATGTGTTACTGTCATACTTGTTTGCATTTAAATGTCAGACAGTCAGATAATGCAGTACCACCCTGCGATAATGCGGCAAATTTGAGTATAGCGCTGTCGTCACTTGGCTCCCTTCCTGGCTCCTGTTTCCGCGTCTTTTTCTTTGTTAATGTTGAAGGAATCGCGTGGGTTACCCAGTTACGCCAAAGATGTTTATTGTTCCAGTAGAGGCTTCAATAATTCACCCAGCATTGCTACATTTTAAATGTCGGTCTTATATTTTTCTTATTCGGAAAGGAATTAAAGGAAGTATTTTGAGTTATATTTTGAGCGGGTGATGATGTTTGAGGGGAAAACACTTTAACTCCCTTTATTTCACAGTAACTGGAAGACTGACTGAAAAATATATTTTTTCTTTAACTTTTTTTAATTTTAGGACCCCACTGAGTAGCTGGATTTTACTGTACTTAGTGCTCAACAGTCCCCCAGACCTGTGGCTGCTAAAGATGGCCTCTGGGTTGACTGCTGGATCAAGGGACAGTGCCGAGGTCCACTCTCCAGCAGACCTGGGTCAAATTCCTTAAAAGATTTGGATTCCAATACTTTTCTGTGCTCGATTGATCTTGCCTGGTGCAATTGAGCCAACCAAGAGAAAACAGAATGTGAGGTTGGCACTTTTTGAGAGCATTTCATAGGTTCCGATACACCAGACAAGCTCAGTAAAGGGTAGAAAGGTATTTGAATCCGAGGCAATTTTGCATTTGACCCTGGTCTGCTCTCCGGAATCACTTGAGGCCTGTCTGTAACTACATTGTGTTCATATCACCAGGAAGAGATCCACTGCTGGGGGAAACCACACGATAAAAGCCTAGTCCAGTCTTACCTTTTAAGAAAGTGATATGAAGTGCTTCATACATACCATTTATTTTCTGTAAACAATATTACATTACATTCTTCCTGTTAGCCAGGGAATTGCCACCCGCACTGTTTCCCAAGGTTCTCTGTAAAGCTGCTTTGTGACAAAGGCCCTTTGTTAAAAGCGCTATTCAAATACAGATTGATTGATTGATTTATTGATTTGGCGGACGCTTTTGTCAAAAGTGACATACAAATAAGGTACACATGAAGTTGATTAGAACAGACTGTGGAACAGGTTGGGTGAGCTGCAATTCACAAAGGGACCGTTGTACAACCATGAACATCCAGAATGCAGCAGCTCGTCTGGTCTTCAACCTTCCCAAATACTCACGCGTCACCCCCCTGCTTACTTCCCTCCACTGGCTGCCTGTCATGGCTCGCATCAAATTCAAAACATTGGTGCTAGCCTTCCAAGCAGTTAAGGGGTCTTCCCCAGCTTACCTACAAAAAATCATCAAACCCTACACCCCTGCCAGACCTCTTCGTTCAGCCTCCACAGGCCGCTTGGCACCTCCCCCTCTCCGAACCTCCACCTCACGCTCACGACTGCTGTCTGTTCTGGTGGTGGAACGAACTCCCCGTTGAGGTCAGAACTGTCGAATCTCTCCCCACCTTCAAGCGCAAACTGAAGACGCACCTCTTCAAGCAGCACCTCTCCCCGTCTCTCCCTACCTCCCTGTGAACCTTAATTGTTGTCTTTGTGATTTACTTTGCGTATCAGTATTTTTATTTGGCTAGGTAAGCAGTGTTTGGATAGTTAAGTCTGGTTACTTTTGCTTTGTTGTTTGTTTGTTTATTTGTTCGTTTAAAAAAAATAAAAAAATTCAAATAGGCCCTGGTCCTTATCTTCGTTGTACAGGTAGCAGTTGAAATTGTACTTCCCTCTAGGGTCTTTCAGCGCACTTATCCTTGGTTATGGGTATGCACTTTGTTGTACGTCGCTCTGGATAAGAGTGTCTGCCATGTAATGCCAATGTAATGTAATGTAATGTAATGTAGTGTAATGTAACATGAATCCCAGCATGCACGGCAACAGGAGGTCAGCTGAAGTGAGCTTCTGCTCTCTCCCTCTCTCCAGCCGGCGGAGGAGAAGGAGGCCCTCCTCCTGAAGGAGGAGTACCAGGAGGAGATGTCCGAGTCCACCTTCCTGTACCTGACCCTTGACCTCCCCACCGCCCCGCTGTACAAGGACGAGAAGGAGCAGCTGATCATCCCCCAGGTTCCGCTCTTCAGCATCCTGGGCAAGTTCAACGGCCTGACGGAGAAGGTGATGTCCGCGCCCCTCTCGCCCCCTTCCCCTCTTACCCCCTGCACGTCTCCCTAAGGCAGTGCTGCTCAACTCCATGTCCTGCGTGCTCCCTGCCCATCTCTCTAAGGCAGCGCTGCTCAACTCCACATCCTGTGTGCTCCCTGCCCATCTCCCTAAAGCAGCGCTGCTCAACTCCATGTCCTGCGTGCTCCCTGCCCATCTCCCTAAAGCAGCCCTGCTCAACTCCATGTCCTGAGTGCTCCCTGCCCATCTCCCTAAAGCAGCGCTGCTCAACTCCACATCCTGTGTGCTCCCTGCCCATCTCCCTAAAGCAGCCCTGCTCAACTCCATGTCCTGCGTGCTCCCGGCCCATCTCCCTAAAGCAGCCCTGCTCAACTCCATGTCCTGCGTGCTCCCTGCCCATCTCCCTAAAGCAGCCCTGCTCAACTCCATGTCCTGCGTGCTCCCTGCCCATCTCCCTAAAGCAGCGCTGCTCAACTCCATGTCCTGCGTGCTCCCTGCCCATCTCCCTAAGGCAGTACTGCTCAACTCCATGTCCTGCGTGCTCCCTGGCCATCTCCCTAAGGCAGCGCTGCTCAACTCCATGTCCTGCGTGCTCCCTGCCCATCTCCCTAAAGCAGCCCTGCTCAACTCCATGTCCTGTGTGCTCCCTGCCCATCTCCCTAAGGCAGCCCTGCTCAACTCCACATCCTGCGTGCTCCCTGCCCATCTCTCTAAAGCAGCGCTGCTCAACTCCATGTCCTGCGTGCTCCCTGCCCATCTCCCTAAGGCAGCCCTGCTCAACTCCATGTCCTGAGTGCTCCCTGCCCATCTCCCTAAAGCAGCGCTGCTCAACTCCACATCCTGTGTGCTCCCTGCCCATCTCCCTAAAGCAGCCCTGCTCAACTCCATGTCCTGCGTGCTCCCGGCCCATCTCCCTAAAGCAGCCCTGCTCAACTCCATGTCCTGCGTGCTCCCTGCCCATCTCCCTAAAGCAGCCCTGCTCAACTCCATGTCCTGCGTGCTCCCTGCCCATCTCCCTAAGGCAGCCCTGCTCAACTCCATGTCCTGCGTGCTCCCTGCCCATCTCCCTAAAGCAGCGCTGCTCAACTCCACATCCTGTGTGCTCCCTGCCCATCTCCCTAAAGCAGCCCTGCTGAACTCCATGTCCTGCGTGCTCCCTGCCCATCTCCCTAAAGCAGCGCTGCTCAACTCCATGTCCTGCGTGCTCCCTGCCCATCTCCCTAAGGCAGTGCTGCTCAACTCCATGTCCTGCGTGCTCCCTGCCCATCTCCCTAAGGCAGCGCTGCTCAACTCCATGTCCTGCGTGCTCCCTGCCCATCTCCCTAAGGCAGCCCTGCTCAACTCCATGTCCTGTGTGCTCCCTGCCCATCTCCCTAAGGCAGCCCTGCTCAACTCCATGTCCTGCGTGCTCCCTGCCCATCTCCCTAAAGCAGCCCTGCTCAACTCCACATCCTGCGTGCTCCCTGCCCATCTCCCTAAAGCAGCGCTGCTCAACTCCATGTCCTGCGTGCTCCCTGCCCATCTCCCTAAAGCAGCCCTGCTCAACTCCACATCCTGCGTGCTCCCTGCCCATCTCCCTAAAGCAGCGCTGCTCAACTCCATGTCCTGCGTGCTCCCTGCCCATCTCCCTAAAGGAGCCCTGCTCAACTCCATGTCCTGCGTGCTCCCTGCCCATCTCCCTAAGGCAGCCCTGCTCAACTCCATGTCCTGCGTGCTCCCTGCCCATCTCCCTAAAGCAGCCCTGCTCAACTCCATGTCCTGCGTGCTCCCTGCCCATCTCCCTAAGGCAGCCCTGCTCAACTCCATGTCCTGCGTGCTCCCTGCCCATCTCCCTAAAGCAGCGCTGCTCAACTCCACATCCTGCGTGCTCCCTGCCCATCTCCCTAAAGCAGCCCTGCTCAACTCCATGTCCTGCGTGCTCCCTGCCCATCTCCCTAAGGCAGCCCTGCTCAACTCCATGTCCTGCATGCTCCCTGCCCATCTCCCTAAGGCAGCGCTGCTCAACTCCATGTCCTGCGTGTTCCCTGCCCATCTCCCTAAGGCAGCGCTGCTCAACTCCATGTCCTGCGTGCTCCCTGCCCATCTCCCTAAAGCAGCGCTGCTCAACTCCACATCCTGTGTGCTCCCTGCCCATCTCCCTAAAGCAGCCCTGCTCAACTCCACGTCCTGCGTGCTCCCTGCCCATCTCCCTAAAGCAGCGCTGCTCAACTCCATGTCCTGCATGCTCCCTGCCCATCTCCCTAAGGCAGCGCTGCTCAACTCCATGTCCTGCGTGCTCCCTGCCCATCTCCCTAAGGCAGCGCTGCTCAACTCCATGTCCTGCGTGCTCCCTGCCCATCTCCCTAAAGCAGCGCTGCTCAACTCCATGTCCTGTGTGCTCCCTGCCCATCTCCCTAAGGCAGCCCTGCTCAACTCCATGTCCTGCGTGCTCCCTGCCCATCTCCCTAAAGCAGCCCTGCTCAACTCCACATCCTGCGTGCTCCCTGCCCATCTCCCTAAAGCAGCCCTGCTCAACTCCACGTCCTGCGTGCTCCCTGCCCATCTCCCTAAGGCAGCCCTGCTCAACTCCATGTCCTGCGTGCTCCCTGCCCATCTCCCTAAAGCAGCCCTGCTCAACTCCATGTCCTGCGTGCTCCCTGCCCATCTCCCTAAGGCAGCCCTGCTCAACTCCATGTCCTGCGTGCTCCCTGCCCATCTCCCTAAAGCAGCGCTGCTCAACTCCATGTCCTGCGTGCTCCCTGCCCATCTCCCTAAAGCAGCGCTGCTCAACTCCATGTCCTGCGTGCTCCCTGCCCATCTCCCTAAAGCAGCGCTGCTCAACTCCATGTCCTGTGTGCTCCCTGCCCATCTCCCTAAGGCAGCCCTGCTCAACTCCATGTCCTGCGTGCTCCCTGCCCATCTCCCTAAAGCAGCCCTGCTCAACTCCACATCCTGCGTGCTCCCTGCCCATCTCCCTAAAGCAGCGCTGCTCAACTCCATGTCCTGCGTGCTCCCTGCCCATCTCCCTAAAGCAGCCCTGCTCAACTCCATGTCCTGCGTGCTCCCTGCCCATCTCCCTAAGGCAGCCCTGCTCAACTCCATGTCCTGCGTGCTCCCTGCCCATCTCCCTAAAGCAGCCCTGCTCAACTCCATGTCCTGCGTGCTCCCTGCCCATCTCCCTAAGGCAGCCCTGCTCAACTCCATGTCCTGCGTGCTCCCTGCCCATCTCCCTAAAGCAGCGCTGCTCAACTCCACATCCTGTGTGCTCCCTGCCCATCTCCCTAAAGCAGCCCTGCTCAACTCCATGTCCTGCGTGCTCCCTGCCCATCTCCCTAAAGCAGCGCTGCTCAACTCCATGTCCTGCATGCTCCCTGCCCATCTCCCTAAGGCAGCGCTGCTCAACTCCATGTCCTGCGTGTTCCCTGCCCATCTCCCTAAGGCAGCGCTGCTCAACTCCATGTCCTGCGTGCTCCCTGCCCATCTCCCTAAAGCAGCGCTGCTCAACTCCATGTCCTGTGTGCTCCCTGCCCATCTCCCTAAAGCAGCCCTGCTCAACTCCATGTCCTGCGTGCTCCCTGCCCATCTCCCTAAAGCAGCCCTGCTCAACTCCACATCCTGCGTGCTCCCTGCCCATCTCCCTAAAGCAGCGCTGCTCAACTCCATGTCCTGCGTGCTCCCTGCCCATCTCCCTAAGGCAGCGCTGCTCAACTCCATGTCCTGCGTGCTCCCTGCCCATCTCCCTAAGGCAGCGCTGCTCAACTCCATGTCCTGCGTGCTCCCTGCCCATCTCCCTAAGGCAGCGCTGCTCAACTCCACGTCCTGAGGGCCACAGTGTCTGCAGGCATTTGCTCCCATTGTGCGCTACACCACATGGTTTCACTAATTGTTCTACCTGCTCGGTCCAGATAATGAGATAATTAGTGAAATCACGTGGTGCGGCGCACGGTTGAAGTGAATGCCAGCCATCACCGTGGCCCGCGGGTCGTGGAGTTCAGTGGCGCTGACCGCAAATGTCATCGCTGCCATTTCCACTTCGATTTCTCAAAAATTATTTTTATTTCCTGGAACAGAAAAGTTACCTGTATACTAATGTACTTTTCTTCTCTCTCTGCCAACCACACTCTCAATTTCTCAGTCTTCTCTGTTTACCCTTCTGCCCACAGGAGTACAAGACCTACAAAGAGAACTTCCTGAAGAGATTCCAGCTAACTAAGCTTCCCCCTTACCTCATCTTCTGCATCAAAAGATTCACTAAAAACAACTTCTTTGTGGAGAAAAACCCCACCATCGTCAACTTTCCCATAACGTAAGTCACCCTCTGGCAGCGTGCCTATCTCCAAAGATACAGTTCCACCCTCCTTACCCTACCTGTTTGGCAGATGTGGTCGTGCTGAATTATGTGTAGAATCCTCTCCCCACCTTTGCATGTTTACACGGCTGAGAACACAATACTGTGCGATCAGTCAAGAGCATGAAAGTGTTGACATTCTGGAACATTCTGGTGAACAGGAATGTGGACCTGCGGGAGTACCTGACAGAAGAGGCGCAGGTGACGGAGAAGAACACGACTTATGACCTGGTGGCCAACGTGGTGCATGATGGGAAACCGACGGAGGGGGCCTACAGGATTCACGTTCTCCATCATGTAAGCTCACAAGTCCGTCAAGTGACCCCACTGCCGGTCAGATATGGGAGCATTTGGATTCAATTTTGTATTTCAGATTGTTTCTCTTCCTTGGACCCGGAGGTCCTTGCTCCTGGTCCTGGAGAGCCGCAGGGTGTGCTGGTTTTTGTTGTTACTTCGCACTTAATTGATAAAATAAAGCTGTTGATTGCACAGTTAACTCACCTCACCTGGTTTCTTGGGTCTTAATATTGCTTGCTGATATTAAGACAAAAGCAAAAACATAAACCAGTGCACCCCGTGGCTCTCCAGGACCAGAAATGAGGACTAGGGCTGAACAATTAGTCTATTTCACGCCAAAATCGTGAAAAAAGTGTGGTTAGTAACCCAATCAACACCAATGATACAAAACAGAACATACGTATGCTGATACTTTACACTAGCAAATATGTAACATAACTCACTAACGTGAACTGCACACGCAACATTGTAACATTTAAATTACATAGAATGTTTTGCCTAAGGACGCTTCTGAATGTCATGAACTCCGTTTAACAGGCAAGGGCAAGCTTTTACTGATCAGCAAAGGCTGCACTATTCATAAATGCTAATTTAACCTTTAGAAGTCACACCTCTCAAGAGGCACTTTAACTATAAATAGATAAACTATTTTTTAATTGTGCTACTAAACGTTGCTGAAATCACTTCTAAGGTGTTAGCCGATCTTTGGCTTGTGTTTAAAAGTAGGTTATTCTACTGACCTTGTGTCTGTTTTGATTTTGAGTTAACTTAATTGGGGGCAACATGACTCAGGCAGTAAGAGCAGTCATCTGGCAGTCGGAGGGTTGCCGGTTCGATCGCCCGCCCGGGCTGTGTCGAAGTGTCCCTGAGCAAGACACCTAACCCCTAAATGCTCCTGACGAGCTGGTCGGTGCCTTGCATGGCAGCCAATCGCCGTTGGTGTGTGAGTGTATAAATGCCGTTGGTATATAAATGCCAACCATTTACCGTTTACTTACCGTAGGGACATATGTTCCTCCTAAAGTAAGTAAATAGGCGTTGCTAATAAATATTTTGCAAAGAACACAAGAGAAAAGTGTCATTTAGCCTCACTTTGAGCAGATGCCAGAAAATAAAGCCAAATGTAAACTTTACCACACCCAGCTAACATGATCCAACAGTAGCGCTAATATATTCATAATTCATCATTATTTATGATCTCATGCCTTAAGGCAGACCTGACCAACCCATCATATCTGTTCTCACTCAAACCCAGGCAAAGCACACCTCATTCAGTGGTTTGGGATCTTGTCAAGCTACTAATTCAGAGAAACGGGTGTGCCAAAAAAAGGGGTGTGAAATTAAAACCTACAGTTCCTGGACCGTAGTTATCCAGGAACAAGGATTAGCAGCCCTGCCTAAAATAAATTCAGAAGCACATTAACACACAATGTATTTGTGTGTGTGCGTGCCTGTGTGTATGTGTGTGCGTGCATGCGTGCGTGCATACTTGTGTGTACCTGTATGCCTGCATGCTTGTATGCCTGTGTGTGTGCGTGCCTGTGTGGGTGTGTGTGTGTGTGCGCGTATGTCTGTGTGTATGTGTGTGTGTGTGTGTGTGGGTGGGTGCATGTATGTGTGTGTGGGTGCCTGTGTGTATGTGTGCGTGTGTGTGCGTGTGTGTGCGTGTGTGTGCGTGTGCGTGCGTGTGTGTGTGCGCGTGTGTGTGCGCGTGTGCGTATGTGTGTATGTGGGTGCCTGTATGTGTGTGTGTGCGTGTGCGCGTGCCTGTGTGCTTCTTCACTAAAGGGAACTGGGAAGTGGTACGAGCTCCAGGATCTGCAGGTGACGGACATCCTGCCCCAGATGATCACGCTGTCTGAGGCTTATATACAGGTAGCTCTTCCTTTCCATTCGGTAAACGACCATTTTTCACTGGAATTCTAATTTGCAGTAAATGTGTTAAAAGTGCAAACGCTCTCTACAGTCCAAAAATGTCCCTCTCTTTTCACTTTTAGCCAGAGATATTACTCCTGATCCCTCTATGGCTAATTACCCGTTTTAAAATGTTTATTTATTTATTTATTTATAGATTTGGAAGAGGAGAGAGAGCGAGGACAATGAGAACCACACAGGGGCGTGAGTGAGGCGCTGTGTTTTAACGCCACTGCGTTCTCTCCACCGCACCCCCCCCCCCCCCCCCCCCGGCCCCCCGGCCCTCAGGCCCTCTGCTCCTCCACCAGCACCAGATTAACTCTGGAAAACCCCCTTGTTCCTCTCTGGGTCAGCACTCAGAAGTGGAGTCAGACGTTTGGCCAGGTTAGACCCAGGTAGTGCTGCTGCTGGTGCACCTTCCGCTAAACCCTGTTCCTGTCACCTGGATGTTTAATGTTTTATTATGCATATGTTTTATCTTTTTTTTTTTTTTTTTTTTACATTGGACTGCTCACATTTTATGAACAAGGCTGACCATTAAATTTTCTTCATCTGTAAGGTGCTTATGTTTTTGCGTGTGATGTGTTCAGAATTGTTGTGTGATATCTGACCTGAACGCCTTTCGACTGTAGTCACGGTTGCTTTTTGTCCACGTCATTTAAAGAGGATGTTTTTGGGAAATGTGTGAATACAATTCGGAATAAGACCTTTTAGACTCCGCGTTCATTTTGTTTGTCAAGTTAACTTGTAGGAAGATCTGCATTTCAGGTTTTAAAGTGAGTTCCGAGGTAGCAAGTAAATGGATATGTTTTGAATGGATTGGCAATTCAGAAACCCTTCAGAAATGGTCTTCTGGTGCGTTAACACATTAACCTGTATAGATCATGGAGAAAATTGTCTTGTATATATATATTAAAAAAGAAAAACAGAAATAAAAGACTTTTAACTTTTAAAACTTTTAATCAAAAATAAAAAGCCAAAAATGATTCAATAAAGAAATTCAAATCTATTCAAAATTCAATTCGAATTTCATCTCAAAATAAAATTGGGTTAGTATGAACTCAAATTGCTCACAAGGCATCATCAGCATAAACAGCACAACTGTAAAGTAGCATAAAATGCAGAAAAACAGTCTCTTATTTGGGTGTCATCAATACATACATTTCATATTCGGCACAAATGAAAGACTTTGATTTCATTTTCAGATAACCATTTTTACAAAAAGATAGTTTCCGTGATGTTGGCTCGATTACAGAAAAACCATACAGAGATACTGTTTGATCAAAAGGCCATCCAGTAAAACCTACTTCCTTGTAAACAACTGCATTGTCTACTGCAAGTAATTATTATGTTTCTGCTTCTGATTATATTTGAGGCTGGGTATTTCTCATGGAAAATAGTGAATAGTAACATTTTTACAATTAAATTAATATAGCGTATCTCGTGCCCCGCAGTTGTAAACAATTGCAAAAACATGCACCTAGGTGTAGGAACAGTAACCAGCTGCTATAGGAACCGTGAAATACAGTGACCAGCCCAGTGGGTCCGTCGCGGAAAGGAAGGGCGTGATGTTGGCGTTAAACTGGCGGAACAGAGCGTGCTTGGAGTGCATTAATTAAAAATAGATACCGTATGTCTGTTTTCACTATAAATCTTGCTGTGGGTAAGCGCGATGTTGCACACGGCTCTTTTTAGTTTTTGATGGATTGCTTCTTGTCGCTCACTTGCCGACATAGTTGACGGTCCTTCGTACATCACCGCAGCGACCCACAATGACGGAAGTCTTGAGTCTGGCACGAGCCTGACCCCATTCTTCCTCTCTGCTTTCCCAGCACTGGGCCTAAAGAATGCCAGCACGCGCATGCCAATGCACATCACACTGCAGGCAACACGTTAAGGTTGAGATATCGCTCCGAGTGCCGAAAAAAACACATAAATCGCAAAACAACTGAGGAAACGCGCAAAAAATGGGGACAAGTCACAAAGTCACAAAACGGGGCGGCTATAAATCACGGAACTTCATGACACCTGCGAGGAACACCAGGCCTCCATTATCGCATTATTATTATTACTTATTATTGTTTATTGCAGTACGTCTGGTCACACCCAACACATTCATGAAGAGGGTTTTTACTTATACAGTTTAAATGTTAAAAAAACAAAAGCACATTGTTCACAGTAATTACAAATATTGTCGTCAGAATAATTTAAAATCAGCAGGATAGACGACTCAAGTCTTTCCCAAAGGGGAATAAACGTTTGAATGCACACATTTGAATGCTATGTGAAAGCCCAAAGCATGCCCATACATGTTTCTTGGGTCTTTCAACGCTGCAGTGAGGAATAAATCGTACATTTCACTCCAAACAACCGAGTTGAGATTTTATTTTCAGTTTGTCCTATCCAGCTCTGCACAGTTGAGAATAACTCTCACTCTATTGGTCCTGAATTTTCTCAGTCCTGCTGTTTTCAGGAATAATTATGCAGTACATGGTTTTAGAATTTACAGCTATTCAGGGAAAACTGGACCGTTGGTAATTTATTTTTACAGTACTAGCCATACTGGTAATGTAGCAATAATATTGATTATTGTGCGCATTTCAGAAATAGGCAGTTTAAAATAAGGCAGCTGGGCTACGTAAGGCCGCTGTGCAAATCGGCAGAGCATAATTAGCATTGCTTGTGAAAACCAAAGAAAACCAAACATGGCGACGACTTTTAGTCACTGGGAAATACGCACGGCATTGGAAGGGTCTGGAAGGGCACACCTGAATAATACGCGGTGAGAATTATCAGTGCGGTGTGTATTCTCAGTACGGCTCCGCGCAGCCAAGCACGCCCTGGGTGTGTCCCCCGCCTCCTCAGAGGTGCGTCTGCTGATTCAATAATGAGTTGAGCACTATTATTCATTAAAAGGATATTCACGAGAACTAGAAATGTTATCAGTTCAAGTCTTTCATTTCAATCTCAATATAATTTCACAATATAGTAGTTGAATTCGTTTTGGACCGTGTCTTTTGGACGTGCTGTGACACATTGCTATCAAATTTAAGGTAGTTGTACTTGGTCGACATGATCATGCATTAAAAGGACAATCATCCTTAACAAAGTAACTCATAAATATTTTGGTATTTTCATTGGCCGGCATCACTCATTATTCAGTCATTGGTTCAGGGAGTTGAGCTTTGGTAAATCGGTTACGGTTGCTGAAGCAAAATCATTCTTATCCATGCTGCACCTGGATCTGGCGTCTTCAAAAGTACAGCGCGGATCCGGGGGGCTCGTCTGCCGGCGAGCAGGACCGCTTGCCTGGCTCCGGCGTTCCTAGTTCCACATGTATTTCTGACAGAACGGCACACTCTGTGGGGTAGAGGGATAAATACAACGCTTCAAACGCACGATTCAGAATCGTTTCGACATGGCGGATTGAGAAGATGCGTGCACAGATATGGAGCTGAAACCAGGGAGGTAGGGAGCTCTCCCCGTCCCTCCCTACCTCCCTGTGATCCTTAATGGTTGTCTTTGTGATTTACTTTGTGTTTTGGTATTTTTAGTCGGCTAGGTAAGCAGTATTTGGATAGTTAAGTTTGGTCACTTTTGCTTTGTTTGTTCATTTGTTGTTTAAAAAAAAAAGGAAAAAAAAAAGAAATAGGCCCTGGTCCTTATCTTTGTTCTGTACGGGTAGCAATTGAAAGTGTACTTCCCTCTAGGGTCTTTCTGCGCACTTAGCCCTGGTTATGGGTATGCGCTTTGTTGTACGTCGCTCTGGATAAGAGCGTCCGCCAAACGCCAATAATGTAATGTAATGTAGTGTAATGTAGTGTAATGTAATGTAATGTAATGCAGTGTAACGTAAAGCGGAGGGGAACGAGAACACTGACGTCACACTCCTGAGCCGTCCTCATGTCGGCGCACACGTAGTCCCTGCCCCAGGTGCAGCGGTCGGCCCCCAGCAGCCCCGCCTCCTCCTCCTTCGCCGGGACGCACAGCTCCTCTTTCTGCAAGCGAGAGCACCCGGCTGTGAGTCAATCCAGGAGAAGGACCGTCGGAGTGACCGCGGCGGCGTCGTTCATCTCCAGAACAACGACGCCACTGTTCGTTTACAAGAGAGGTCACTGCGGCTGGACCGTGAACGCCACCCCCATTACAGCCTTGATTTAGTTACGTTTTGTTTGTCAAGGGATGGCGTTATAGAATGAACGTGGCATCAGGATAAGCCTTCCCTCGCTCAAGTTGTTTTGTGAAGCACTCTGGCCTTGGTTGCCTTGAAAAGTGCCCCATAAAGTTATTTAAAACTTATTTATGTGTCCGTCATGGCATCTCATCCTAAGCACTCCCATCTTGAGATTATTTTTCTATTTACTGGGAAAACTAGCTAATTGCTACACAATATACAGCAATAGCCTGTTGCTGGTTATGAGTACAGTACTATAAGATAATAAGCTTAAGGCAATTAAATACAAATTTTTTCAATCTTATTCAATCAGTGGACCAGTACATGTGATTTAATCATATGGGACAAAGACCCAAAGTCCAAAACCCTTGTTGATCGAGCTGAATTTCCAGTGGTCTGACGTGTCTGTTGGCTGACTATAATCCTTGAGCACCGCGGGTGCATAATGGTGAACAATGGCGATGAATAAATCCAGTGTTTTGCACACGAGGCCAGCAAATTGCTCCACTAACTGAATTCATAGTTAGGGCAGCGGTTAGTTCGGCTGCCTCTCTCCCTGGAGACCCGCGTTTGACCCTCGCCAGATCCTTGGCCATTGTGTGTACAGTGTAGGCTCACCTTACCTGACACATGTCCAGGGCATCCCCCTGCTTTCCCAGAATCCTCTGCAGCCTGGGCCCGAAGCGCTGGGTGAAGACCTCGCACTGAAAGCCGTACAACATTGAAGCCATTTTACTTTCACATTCTGCCGATAGGCCCGGTGTCACAGACGTGGACTAACAGCGGTCCTGGACTAAGTTAAGGAGAATCTCCATTCCGGATTGAATTTAGTCTATGACTAGGCTTAATCTATCTTAATCTTAATCTTGTGGGCGACATTAGCTCAGAAGGTGAGAGCAGTCGGCGGGTTGCCAGTTCGATCCTGCCCTGGGTGTGTCGAAGTGTCCCTGAGCAAGACACCTAACCCCCAAATGCTCCTGACAAGCTGGTTGGTGCCTTGCACGGCAGCCAATCGCCATTGGTGTGTGAGTATGTGTGTGAATGGGTGAATGAGAAGCACAGCATTTTGGATAAAGGCACTATATAAATGCCAACTATTTATCTGTGAAGATGGCCCTTTGGTAATCTGTCATACTGCTTGAGAAGGACCCTTCATCACGTACGCTCACGGATTGTAAGTGGTGAACAGGAGCTTGTTTAGGATAGAGGTGTGGAGCCTAGACCAGGGCAAGGGCCGACCCATTTCAGGGTTTTGTGCAAACTTCTGGTCTTAAGTATTTAAGACAATCATTACTCAGTCATTATTCAATCATATCTTATCTGACATGTGTGGGAGTACTGGCTACAGCTGCAGACTGCAAGTGTATCCTAATGACTTTGCTGTGCTCAAGTACAGGCTTGAACCAGGGTAATTTATAGAGTTGTCAGCAAATTAAAAACAAGGCAATTGGTTGGAACGAAAACCCGCACGCAGATCGGCCGGATTTGTGCCCCCCCCCGGCCTAGACCCAAGGGGACGAGGGTGAGCGGGGTCGGTGTGGGAGATTTGGGGGGGGAGGGTGTGGCGTGGGGCGGACCTTCGGGACGGCGAGGGGGTACTGCTGGCAGACGGACTCCAGGAAAGAGGCGGTGCGGCTGTCCGTGAGGTTGGAGCCCAGGTGCAGCCGGGAGAGGGCACTCAGGGCCAGACAGGAGTCGCATGCCATGGGAGGGGGCGTCTCTGTGGGATGGAGGGAAGGGTGGAGGACAAGAGGATGTGGGAGAAAGGAGAGGAACGGTTAAAGAAACAGAAGAGAGGGGAAAGAGGGCGGTTACAGACACAACATAAAATCCCCATAGATGAGAGACACCAACGCAAACCACGCAGCTCCGATTTTAACATGAACTCAATACAAAAATCTTTGTTTTATAAACCAAGTCTTACAGCAGTTGGAATGATAACAGAGTGTGAAAAGGCTAAGGAGGAAAAAAAACAAAAAAAAAAAAACGACAGAGGCACTGACTGCCATACAGAGACTGTGTGATGGTGTAGGCCAGGGATCATGAAGTCAAATCCAGGCTTTCTTTTCTCCTGGGTAATTGCATTACATTATTGGCATTTGGCAGACGTACAGTTGATTAGACTAAGCAGGAGACAGTCCTCCCCTGGAGCAATGCAGGGTTAAGGGCCTTGCTCAAGGGCCCAACGGCTGTACGGATCTTATTGCGGCTACACCGGGGATCGAACCACCGACCTTGTGCGTCCCAGTCATGTACCTTAACCACTACGCTACAGGCCGCCTAATTAGCGCTACTGATTGCCCAGACTGTCCTCACGCCTGGCTCCCGGGTAAAGGGCAGCCGTTCTCGGCCCTTGAGGGGCGCGAGTCGCTGGATCCCTGGTGTAGGCCCTGCTTGGACGGTCCTCACCCAGGAGAGGCGGCTCCCGGAACAGGCAGAGGTGCAGCAGCACACACTCACCTGGGATAGGCGGCTCCCGGAACAGGCAGAGGTGCAGCAGCACACAGATGGTGTGGGGGGCAGCCGAGGACAGCAGGAACTCGATGAGCTGTTTGCCGTACTTGTCGATGAAGTGCTCACACTGGTCCTTGTAAGGGCCGGGCAGGATGCTGCACACTTTGTCCAGCACCTTCACGATGATCTCCTGGGGGGGGGGTCGAAAGAGACGGGGAACGATGGAGGGGGGAGCCAAATGTGAGGCGGTATGGAAAAGGAGAAAAGATATTGGGGGGGGGGTTAATCTAGCTAATTCTGGAGAAACAAAATATGACGTTTGAATCTGGTCTCAGTTTAGGATTTTTATGTGTCTGGATATAGGCTTCACTTTAAGATAAGGTAAATATTCCTAGTGTTTAGTACCACTTCACACTAAGATGCGATAATGTTTCACTAGAAACTAGAGTAACAAGTCTTCTCTCCATATATTTCTTGGTTTTATAGGAATGCAAGAGTGTGCGTGTGTGTGTACGTGAATGTGAGAGCGTATGGGAGTGTGTGTGTGTGTGTGTGTGTGTGTGTGTATGGGAGGGTGAAAGGGGGCATGCCTGCTACCTCTGTCCTCTCCTGCGGCAACATTTCCTCCAGTTTCTTGATGATAAAAATGCAAAACGTACACTGAGGGGAGATCTGCACCTGAGGGCAAACAGACCGACAGGAAGACACCAGTTGAGTTTCATTCCTTGGCGAGACCTTTGTCCAGCTGTGCAGCGATGAGTCTACTGTGGAGACGTCACGCGGTTCTGGAAAATGCTGAATAGCTATGAACATGACAGTGGATTTCAGTTATATTGTGTTTCTCATGATCTCTCACCTCCACCACCAATATGTGGCAGCCATTTTGTGTCAGAATGCACAGGACACATTAGCTTTGCTGAAGGGGGTGGACATTTCTGAGCCAGTTAGGCTGGTCTAAATTTGCATCAAGTCTATTTGGAAATTGCAGCATTTGCACCCCACTTACTCACACACACACACACACACACACACACACTCTCAAACACACTCACACACACTCACACACACACACTCACTCACTCACACATACTCACCACCGGATGGGTGCCTCTAACAGGGGCCACACTAGCCATGTCACCATCAGCGATGTGATTGGTCAACAGCTCCTCCTCCTTGCCCTCTGATAGGCTGCCACACAGGCCGAAGAACACACACGTTTCACTTGGCTTCTACAACCGATAACCAAGAGAGGAACATTGGAGGGAAGATGAGAGGTTGGAATCTTCCTTTTCTGATATAAAAAAATAATAATACAGAACCACCAGGAACCATATATTCAATATTCATTTCCCCACCCCTGTTCAGTTGAGTTCTGACGCATGGTAACTCGACACTTACCATGAATTTCCCCAGGAAGTGGCTGGCTATAGGCAGGTACTGCTTTGTTTTACTCAGGCAGGCTTCCCTGGCTTCTCCTCCGGGCACACCTGCGCAAAGGTCATCCAAGGTGTTCCTCAACAGCTCCTATCAACGAGCAGACGGGGATCAGAACACACTGCTGACTGGATTTGAGTCCACAGCATCCCTGGCTTCAGACACACAGTTTTACAAACACAAGACCAGGAAAGCGTGTTTAAGGGCCACCGGACTCCTGTTCCCTTTTCTTTGACGCCGCGCTACTCCCAGATGTTGAAATCGTTTGGCGCGTGCGAGGCTGGAACTGATAGCAATAGCGAGCAGTCCCGTGCAGTATAACGGGCAATTAAAAATGAGAAGTGGGACACGATGGAGCAATTCAGCGGGTGAGATTCATACTGCATCTGCATGTTGGCCACTTCTCGCCGTGGTAAGATCACAGCGGACAACAGGAAGAAAAACACAGAACACAGCCTGTGAGAAAGGAGAAGAGACCGGGCCAACGCCTCCTTTTTTTGGGCTGACCTACAGCACGTGGAAGGCCGCACCCACCGACACCACGGCTAGCTTCTTATTCCTGTCGCTCAGCTGTGACAAATGTTTCATTTATTTCAGTTTGTTTTGGTTCCGCTTTTTCTTAACACACCGTGTGTGAAGTGAGCTGGCCCAACGGCTCAATGATTAAAAAGGGGATGTGGGTCTGCCCTGGTTGATATCATGTGAAGCATTTGTCACCCAGCAAATAATTTCACACCTGCACGGCTGGGCGGATTGCACTATGCGAAGCAGAACTGTGAAAATGTCCCTTTAAAACCAAAACTAATGTGTCCTCCGCTGTATCTGTTTTTGTAGGCGATCGCATCCCGCGGCAATGAATGCGCACAGTATTACATTACTGGCATTTTGGAAGACGCTCTTATCCAGAGCAACTTACAGTTGATTAGACTAAGCAGGAGACAATCCTCCCCTGGAGCAATGCAGGGTTTAAGGGCCTTGCCCAAGGGCCCAACAGCTGTGCTGATCTTATTGTGGCTACGCCGGGGATCGAACCACCAACCTTTTTGGGTCCCAGTCATGTACCTTAACTGCCCTACATCGTATTGTGTACGATGGCACGTGAAACACTGTCAGCTTGGCGGTCTTGCCCTGCTTTTTGAAATGAAAGATTCTTACAGATTCTTGTATGTGGAGAAGGCAAAAGCGACAATCCCGAATTTCAAACTGGCACTTGGCCCGGAAACCACATTCCATGCCTTTTGGTCATATCAGAAGAAATCAGTGCTTACAGCAGAACATGCGTCATGTTTACCTTCTGCGCTTCATACCGCTGACTAAGCCTAGTAATATGCTGCATCAACATCAGGAACTCGTTGGGCCACTTTTTACACTGACATGGCCTAATGGCTCAGGCAGTAAGAGCGGTCGCCAGTCGGAGGGTTGCCGGTTCGATTCCCGCCCTGGGTGTGTTGAAGTGTCCCCGAGCAAGACACCCAACCCCACAATGCTCCTAACAAGCTGGTCGGCGCCTTGCATGGCAGCCAATCGCCGTTGGTGTATGTGAGTGTGTGTATGAATGGGTGAATGAGAAGCATAAATTGCTTTGGATAAAGGCGCGATATAAATGCCAACAATTTAGCATTCACTAATAATAAATAAATTAGATAAAGGTATCGTGACAAAGTATTTCTGTCTCTTGACTCTTGGGGTATGGTCTCCTCACAAGGACAACAATCGCCCCCATTTTATTTCTATGAACACCCCTCACACACACCTGACACAGGGGGATTATTAGTGTTTGTGCTGTTTTTTCTCCTGTAAGGTACAGGATGTAGGCTTAACCTACTCTTACACGGTGATGTTTGAACAGGACCCTGATGTTACCTTACATTCACTCCATTTTAACGGTATAGTGCTGGACTCTGCGTTTATGCGTTTATATCACACCATGCAGGCGTAACGTACCTGAGTGTCTGGGTTGGAGACCGTCTCTGTGAAAAGCTGCAGGATCTGAACGCAGTCCTTGCAGCTGCCCTGGGTCTGTAGAAAGAGAAAAACCAGATGGCCTGTTTAAAAGCATTATATATTATTTTTATTAAAATTATTATTATGAATTTCATGTGACCTAGGACCAAATTGATGGCCTTGTTATTAATTGTGATAATGGGAAAATGCTGTCAAAGCTGCAACACAATTTTCAGACCAACCAAGGGCGTATGAGTCTATAATGCGGAGACCGCAGGTTCAAGTGGGACAACTGACCTTACTTGCTTCATTACAGCTGATTTGGATATAGTTAACGCATATAAATAAAGTGACTTACAGCTGATTAGCCTAAGCAGGGGCCAATCCCCGCCGGAGAAACCTTCTGGATCCCCGTTGGGCAACTTAGCCACTAGGCCACAGGTTGCCCCAGTATATCCAGCTGTATAAATGTACAGTGAGCGCAGGTTTCTAACAGGTGTGAGCAGGTGTGCCTTCTTTTGGGCATACTGTAGGCTAAACCGCACACTTTCACTGCCTTTCTTTAATCAGGTGGAAAAAAAACGTTCTGTTGTCAAGGTGAAGAAGCAGAAGTGAAATCGTTTTGAGTGTTTTCAGAAACCCTCTGTAACGTTTCTCCTAGCGGAATGAGCCGATGGTTTCTATTACCCCCCCCAGACACGAGACTTCTCAATTCTCAGTCTTTTGAAAACCTACTTTTATAATCTCTTGAAATATATATTTAAAATGTATAATATAGTTTTTGCTGTATTACAGGTCTTTTGCCCCTCTCTCAGACCAACTGACTGAAGGGACATGAAAGGAGGGATATGAATTCAGACGAATGAGTTCCATCACACGGAGGCATGAAGATCGCTTGTACGCTTGAAATTCCTTTTTGTTACTTTTTGTTTGTTAATAAGACAATGACACGATCTCGGCGTTTAATCCAAGGGCAAGCTGGCGAATGCAGATTCAGCAGCCACACATTTAAAATGGAACATTCTAGAAATAAGTTCCCATGTCTGTATCCACCATGTACGTGGCAATGTTTAACTCCCGAGTTTTACTGCAACATTGAAGAAGTACAGATTTTTTGGTTGGTGGACCTTTGATTTCAGTGTATAGTATTACCCTCGGACAGTATGTAGTATAGTATTGCCTCAATGGTCAGGGTGTTTCCAGTTTAACAAAACTACAGTCCCTGCTTAAAAAAAAAAAATGTCAAGCAGCTGGTTGACCAGTTCACACCAGCTCCATACTTAACATGGTTCAACCAGCTCAAGCTGTGTTTTTGACACAGCCGGTGGCAGGTCATTTCAAGATGGCCAAACTGGATTTTACGCCAGGGATGACTTCAGTACCAGAGCTACCACTGTCACAGTAAATTCATCATCAGCATTTCCCTCGGAGGTGTTCAGCAACTCACAGCAGACGGCCCGATACGAGCTGGTTCCACCCGGGCCAGAACTGCAGAGAGATGCACAAGACAAGGCAAACATTAACCTGCCGTTTCCTCGTAAGCACTTTTTATACACAGTTTAATATAGATGACGTGTGTCACATGTCAGCACATTAAATCTTAAATGTTTAGTTAGCTGCCGGCACAATATTATTATTTAGTCAGATAGCTTGGCCCTAAATAGCCAAATGATAAAGTAACAGCTTTAGATCCACTGAAGAATGGATTCTTCACCATTTTCCTTAATCCTGATCACCTATTTAATTACTTTTTCAATTCTACAAAAGAATGTGACAATCCTTATTTGAAGACATTATCCTGGACAATCTTACATGTTGAACGTGTAGTTAAAATATATTTGTTGGCATCTTTGGCTTACCAGACTATTTTATAGACCCAATATGTTTTGTATTCCTGAGACTGACATTGACATTCTCCACTTCTGCAGATCTCTCTGGATAATGCCATCTGCTAAGTGATGTAATATAAATATCACGGACGTGTGGGGGTAGTGCGTTGTGAATAATGGGGGCCAGTTAAACCATTTTCCCTGTAATTTTTTTTTTTTTGTCATCGTGAAAAAGATGAGGAAGCAGCTTTGTTAAATTAAAAATAAAATAACAAAAAATGTACAGTATGCGTGTCACATACAGCTAGTGAATAAATATGGAATTTTTTTTTTTTAAATGCACATATGGGCCAAATGTATTTCATAGATGTATTTATATGTAGGCCAAATGTTCTGCAATGCATTTGGAATTAACTCTGTTCAAATGGAAATGCACTGAAATTTTTTTTTTTCCAAAAGGTATCACCCGTTGATGGAGAAAGATGAACGCAGCACACTGGTATTGTCATTAGCATCCTTATCAACTTTATCTCTGAAATGACCTGTCTTCCACAGCGTATCATTCATTATACACGCCCTTGGTATTTCGTGTTTTTCGCAGCGTCTTCACATTGGCCAAGACTTCAAATTAAACGGCGTTTAAAACGATCCTTACCTGCACTCTGAGATACGAGTAAGGCCACTAGGACAAACCCTACGGCGGTCATCGTGTGGATGTTGGTTAGTCCTCGCGGCTCGCACTTCCTCCAGTTAAAAAAATAAACACTGCGCTTTCCGGCGACATAAACAACAAATGTATTTTATTCAGGAAGTGTTGTCCATATGATAGCCAATAACGAAACCGAGTTCCCTGCAAGTGGGCGGGATATCAATTCACAATAGACCAATAAGATACACTATACGATACTGGACGATATTGACAAACGTTTGGGAAAAAGGTGAAAAGAGAAATGACGTACCTCTACATCACTAGTAGCGGAGCAAGGTTGGTTAGAGCAGGACTAGTGTCAAACGCAAAGGGCATATGAACCAACGTGTCCGATGGCTTTGGTCTGATTCAGACGACTTTTTAGGATTCACAAGGATCTGAGAGCAAGTTTTGTTTAGTTTCATTTTGGATATTCGATATTCGACAGACATTTAAATCCAGATATTATTTATGAAGGGACAACCATAAACCATAAACCATAAGGGACCGTCATAAAAGTGCTCGGTCGAATCATTTGTGATTAATATCACAAAAATTACTTGTCAATAACCATCCGTACGGAATGGAAAAAAAGGCAGGTCTCCCAGGTCAGTTTAAGCTGGAGCAAATATCTCTTAGGAAAATTTGGCAAATCTGAACAAATTTTGTGCCCCATACCATCA
The DNA here is from genome assembly GCF_963514075.1 of Conger conger. Classification (NCBI taxonomy): domain Eukaryota; kingdom Metazoa; phylum Chordata; class Actinopteri; order Anguilliformes; family Congridae; genus Conger; species Conger conger. The sequence goes on along the minus strand of NC_083770.1, from coordinate 46,750,586 downwards.
CCACTTTCAATGACACGCCACATTCCTTACTGTGAATAGGCTGCCACTATGCCTGACATGTTAAATTATGTCAACATGTGTTTGTAATGTATAATGCATAGTGTATAGTGTTCCTACCTGTGTTTCTGGCCGCGCTGTGAAAATTGAATCTCCTCATGAGGACATCCATCCATCCATCATCTAAGCCAATAGGTCAGGATCGCGAGGGGTGCTGGAGCCTAAGGCAGCACTGGGCAAGAGGTGGGCATACATGCTCGACCATTTGCCAATCCATCGTGGGGCACACACACACGCACACACACACACACAAACACACACACACACACACACTCATACCTAGGCAAATTTAGACTGTTTAGTAAACACAACCTGCATGTCTTTGGGCTGTGGGAGGAACTACCCGGAGGAACCCCCCACAGAGAAGGCCAGGCCACCCTCCACCTGACAGCAAAGCTCTGGACTGACGTAATCTAATCGATTCTAAACCTCCCACCTTCCAGCTCATGTTACTGGGCTAAAGTCCACCTGAAATGCAGATCAAATGCCAAGTGCTACAATAATCGTTTTTGGAAAATGTGTAAAGTGATAACTTTTTCCATCCATGTTATGGGGGCCCTGTTTGCCATTTTCTCTAAGATTTATATTCACATTCTGATTAAAAAATAGAAATGAAACGGACAGAAATATATTCCCTCAGTATTTGGACAGTGACGCAGTTTCTACATGTTTAACCTGTCATGGATGTAAGCACTTGCAAATTTAAGATGACAGCCAAGAACACGTTTATTCAAACGCAGTGAAATAAATTAATGCAAATGCTTTTGAATTCATTTCTGATGAAAATGTGAAGAAACAGCAAAATATATAAGGCTATATATAGTATTATAGGGCGGCACGGATGGTGCAGTGTAGGTAGCACTGCCGCCTCACAGCAAGGAGGTCCTGGGTTCGAATCCCCGTCGGCCGGAGCCTCTCTGTGTGGAGTGTGCATGTTCTCCCCGTGTCTGTGTGGGTTTCCTCCGGGTACTCCGGTTTCCTCCCACAGTCCAAAGACATGCACGTTAGGCTGATTGGAGAGTATAAATTGCCCGTAGGTATGAGTGTGTGAGTGAATGGTGTGTGTGCCCTGCGATGGACTGGCGACCTGTCCAGGGTGTATTCCTGCCTTTCGCCCAATGTATGCTGGGATAGGCTCCAGCCCCCCTGCGACCCTGTTCAGGATAAGCGGGTTAGGATAATGAATGAATGAATGAATGAATGTATATAGTATTATGTCCATATCATTTTTTTTCATTCAAATGGATGCTAAATCATGTTCATTCAACAAGCACAGTGAAATGAATAAATGGAATTGCTTATGAATGCATTTAGGATTAAAATATATTTCCCTGCGACTACAGCAAAATGCATAAGAATATTTCAATGTGAAAAAAGTTTAAAAAAAATCTAAATAGGTTCTTTGTTCAATCAGATGGATACACAATCAATAAACAGATGAATACATACATGTAAAAACCTGTTGCATCAAAATACATAAGCATGTGATACAAAAAATGTGAAATGCAAAAAATCTAAATATGTATTTTTTTATTCATATGGATGTTTTTTGTTTCACAAACATACTGAAATAATCAAATGGAAATGCTTTTGATTTTGTCTTTTGATAGTTTCTGATGAAAGATCTGTGAAAACATAAAATACAAAAATGTGAAATGTGTAATTTATTCCTTCAGATGGATGCAGATTAATAATAAAATTTATAATAGAAATAATTTAGAAGAATCTGTTTCACTGAAAAAAAAGCATAAAGAATATCTTAAGTCTTATGTTCAAAGTATGTTTTTTTTTTCATTCAGATGAAAATTTATTCAACAACTGCAGTGAAGAGAAATGAATGGAAATATTGAAAAGAAAATAATATAAATTGTAAGAATGTCTTTATTTCATTAAAAAGCACAAAAATAAATGAAATAAACAAATGGGAATGTTATTATCAGAAACAATTTCAGTTGAAATTGTCTATTTCAGTGCAAAAACAACAAAAAACAAAAGCCTTGTGTCAAAAATAGTGAAATAAATGAGGTTTTGCCTGTGCAAAGTTTTGAATGAATGGCATCTTTCATTTGAAAAAAAGATAGATTGTACTGAAGTTGTATTGTGAACAAATACCTACTGAGAATGAAATGCAGTAAAAAATATGTCAAAAATTTATTCTAGATGCTTCCACCCATTTTCTTGGCGAGCAAAAGTTTTGGGACATGTTTCTTGTTACCCAGATGTGTCCTGTTAGATTGATTGGTTAAACAATAAATAGTTCTGAATGTTTACTCTTGGTTTTAGCCTTGTGGGTTGCCTGTGAAGACTGCATTTGTGTTAGAAAAGATAAATGAACATGAAGACCAGAGAAAAGCAAGCCAATTTGAAACTAAGAAAAGAGGGGAAATCAGAGCCATTGCACAAGCATGTACAACAACTTGGAATGTCCTGAAAAAGAAAGAAACCACTGGTGTACTGAGCAACGAACATCAAACAGATCGACCAAGAAAAACAACAGAAACATTGTGAAAGCTGTGAAGAAAACCCCTACTCAGTGACATCACAAACAATCTCCACAGGGCAGGGGTGAAGGTTTCTCAATGAACCATTAGAAGAAGAGTCATATCAATACAGAGGCGGTACCACAAGATGCAAACCACTCGTTGTACGAATAGGAAGGTGAGATTGCAATTTGCAAAGAAGTATAGAGATGAGCCACAAAGGTTCTGGAACAAAGTTTCATAGACTGATGAGACCAAGATTAACCTCTACCAAAGTGATGGAAAGGCCAAAGTGTGGAGAAAGAAGGGATCTACTCATGATCCAAAACACACAAGCTCATCTGTGAAGCACGGCGGAGGACGTGCCATGGCTTGGGCTTGCATGGCTACTTCAGGAGTGGACTCACAAATCTTTATTGATGGTGTAACTCATGATGGTAGCAGCAGGATTGATTCAGAAGTCTACAAAAACATTCTGCCTGCCAACTTAAGGAAAAATGCGTCCAAACTAATTGGGAGAAACTGCAAGACAATGACCCAAAACACACTGCCAACACAACAAAGGACTTAATTAGGGAGAAAAAGTGGAAGGTTTTAGACTGGCCAAGTCAATCCCCAGATTGCATTTTACCTCCTGAAGAGGAGATTGAAGGGAAGGAAAGCAGTAGTAAACTGCAGTAAAAGCCTGGAAAAGCATCACAAAAGAGCAAGAAACGCTTGATGCAGTAATTGATGCAGTAATATTAAGTGTTATTACATTACATTACATTATTGGCATTTGGCAGACGCTCTTATCCAGAGCGACGTACAACAAAGTGCATACCCATAACCAGGGATAAGTTTGCTGAAAGACCCTAGAGGTAAGTACAATTTCAACTGCTACCTGTACAACAAAGAAAAGGACAAGGGCCTTTTTTTTTTTTTTGAACAAACAAACAAACAAACAAACAAACAAACAAACAGAGCAAAAGTCACCAAAGTTAACTATCCAAACACTGCTTACCTAGCCAACTAAAAATACCGATACACAAAGCAAGTCACAGAGACAACAATTAAGGTTCACAGGGAGGTAGGGAGGGATGGGGAGAGGTGCTGCTTGAAGAGGTGCGTCTTCAGCTTGCGCTTGAAGGTGGGGAGAGATTCTATAGTTCTGACCTCAACGGGGAGTTCGTTCCACCACCATGGAGCCAGAACAGACAGTAGTCGTGAGCGTGAGGTGGAGGTTCTGAGAGGGGGAGGTGCCAAGCGGCCTGTGGAGGCTGAACGAAGAGGTCTGGCAGGGGTGTAGGGTCTGATGATTTTTTGCAGATAAGCTGGGGAAGACCCTTTAACTGCTTGGAAGGCTAGCACCAATGTTTTGAATTTGATGTGAGCCATGACAGGCAGCCAGTGGAGGGAAGTAAGCAGGGGGGTGACGTGTGAGTATTTGGGAAGGTTGAAGACCAGACGAGCTGCTGCATTCTGGATGAGTTGGAGGGGTCTGATGGCGGACGCTGGGAGGCCAGCCAAGAGGGAATTGCAGTAGTCCAGGCGGGACAGAACCATCGCTTGGACCAGGAGCTGGGTCGAGTAGGGGGTGAGAAAGGGGCGGATTCTCCGTATGTTGTATAGGAAGAGTATGGAAGAGAGTTATGTACTTTAATTTACAAAAAAAAAAAAAAATTGGGTGGTCTGATACCAAAGGTGCTATTTTCTATATCATTTAGCACATCTTGATGTAAACACCAGGAAATAAAAGCTGAAATTCTGAACTCTTGTCTCGTGTTCATCTTTTTATCTCAACCCCAAATGTATTCAGTGTATTGCAAAAACAAGATAATTGGCCTTGCTGTTCCAATATTTTTGGAGGGGACTGTATTCAATGTTTACTGTATTCCATCTTCAACCCTAAGGGCTAGGGTTAGGGTTAGGGTTAGGGTAGGATTAAGGTTAGGTTAGTAAAAAAAATCTTTCTTTCCCAAGTTGTCCCTTATGCAGGCCCCTTGGGAAAGAAAACTTTGCGCTGGCCAGACTGCTGGAGCCTTTAAAGTAGGAAGAAATTGGTCCCTCTTGTGTTGGAGTTTTATGTGCGTTTGTTCAGTCCTCTTGGAAATAAAGTACTAGTACTAAAGTTTCAGAATCCAGTGTTTTTTCAGTGTTACCTGTCTAAGGAAAGATCTGGAATACCCCCTTGGTTTAAATGCATTGAAGAGGTAGCCCTCTTCAAAATCTATATTCTGTGTGCAAATCCTGTCGAACCTGAGCAATTGTGATTTGATCAGGCCCTTGGAAATGTGTTTAGGGTGGAGGCTGTTTTTGTGTAAAAGTGCATGTTTGTCAGTATCTTTAAAGAAATAGAATTAGGGTTAGGATTACGGTTTGGTTAGGTCAGGGTTAGGGTTAGTCTAGGCTCAATAATATATTTGGTGGAATTAAGAGTAGAAAATGATGAAGTATGTTTGTGATATCAGAGTTTTTAGGAATATGGTTTCTTGAATTCACTCACTACACATTAACTGACAAAAGAATAACCAGTCTTTTCGGGATATATATTTTATGTATACGTTAATATACCATCTTGCTGCTGCATGAACACACATTACAAAATAAGCACAGAAAATACATATTAAACAATCTATGAAATGGAATTTATACAATTTTTCTTTTTGCTTATGCTGGTACCTGAACAATTGTTCCTAGATTGCTCATGAAAAATCCATTGCATTGCATATTTTCTTTGTTACCTCTTTTATACAATTAATACAAAAAACATTGAAACACTGAGGTACGTATAATCGATCATTATTGCAAAATACATTCCTGCTGTCCGAAGACGTTTTTAGCAAGTGACAAATATGAGCGCTCCCTCTAGTGACGAATATAGGCCATCGCCAGTGAGAAAATTCTTATTTTCACAGACTCTAATGGCAGTTAATGTACCTTCCATAATGTTTTTACTTATTTTGCTCCGTACGCCACAATTTGAGATTTCTAATAAAAAAAATGACGTGTGATTAAAGTGTCAGATTTTAATCAAGGACATGCTCACAGTGTTTTTAGGTACATAGTCCCCCCCCGTTTCAGGGCACCATAATGTTTGGTACACAGCATTTATGTAAATGCAAGTAGTCATGTTTAGTATATATATTTTTTCATATCCTTTGAATGTATTGACTGCAATTCATGGACACCGCCAGTTTCGGGTTGTCTTCTCTGGTCCTGTATCTGGTCCTCCAGTCCTGTATTGACGCTCGTTGTGGGGGTTATCCCCGTAAGTTTTCTCTTCAGCATATAAAAGGCATGCTCAATTGGGTTCAGATTTGGTGATTAACTTGGCCACTCAAAAATCAACTACTTTTTAGCTTTGAAAAACTCCTTTGTTGCTTTAGCAGTATGTCTCTCAGTCTCATAATGCCTTCTTTGACTTTCGTTGGCACAACTTTGGTCATGGAAAGACTAGAGGAAAGACTAGGTGCTGAGAGCTCTCTTATACCTGCATTAAGGCGGCAAATACACACACCTGAGAAATCTGTGAAGTCATGTGTCCCAAACATTATGGTGCCCTGAAATGGGGGGGGGGGAGACTATGTATAAGCACCGCTGTAATTGCTACGTGGTGAAACCAAAATGTATAAAAATACCCTTTAATAAAATCTGAGAATGTGCACTTTAACCACACGTTAATTGTATGATTCCAAATGTAAAATTGTGGCAAATGGAAATATAATGACCTTGGGTCTTTGTCCCAAAGGTCATGGAGGAAACTGTTTATTCTGCCAAGTTATGTATTGGTGGGGCATATCTCAGAACTCAGAACTCCACTTCCTTACGGCTCTTTTCGTTGTTTCATAGCCCAAATTCCTGAAGTTTCTTCTTGACATTTTGTTTACCCAACTGATAAAGAAAAGGTTACATGACATAATGAGTACGATTCATGAATGTTACCAGGAACCTGCAAGGATCATTTAGCCTGAAAGCCTTTTTAAATATATGATAGATATCCTATAATATATTATAGATATTATATTATGTGACATAATGTGCAATTAAAGGATAGGGAAATTGCCAATGGCTAATTCACAAATAGTTGAATTCATTTGAAAATATTTGAATTCTTGTGCATATGTCATAGGTAATAAAGGGCCATGTAACCTTGAGATTTTGAGTATCAAAAATCAAATGTAATATTCATGAGTTTCAAACGTTTATTTCGGTAGAATGGTGAGTCTATATTACGATGGTGCATGAAATATTTCTCCAACATCATGTATAAATGTCATGATTAATGAAATGTAGAGCTGAGGGAAAAAGATGCTTTTGATACAGCAGATGGAACTATCATTTCATTTTCCTGAAAACAATCAAATGTAATCAATTAGACTGTAATCTAATGTAATCTAATGTAATCAATTAGACTGTAATCTAACATAATATCATGTAATTAATGTAATCAATTAGACTGTAATATAATGTAATCTAATGTAATTAATGTTATTAATGTCTGCCAATAAATAATGGCAAGCAGCAACTGTGAGTGTGTGAGGATTAATGCATTTTCATTATCCAGCATCCATCCAGACAAACTGTAATTACTGCAAGAATTCAAAGGGAAAACAATAATAATTGTTAATATAATTGTTAATATTTTCTGAAAAATTTTCTGACTCTCTTTTTATCCCAGAAATACAGTTAACCCTCCTATTATGTTCAGATTTCATGACCGGTTTTACATTTGGGGTCAGATTGAGCCCAACAGAAAAAAACACAAAAATATTATTATATAATAATAAACATTTTGACGTGCAGTGTGTTGCCTTCTTATTGTTTCCCAAATGACTAGCCTTTTATCCATAAATATGAAAAATCTGCAAGAAACATCTCATTTTAGAGGCTCAGGTACAGTAAGCTTTGTGGGAAAGTATCACCAGAATCATCCGCAAAGAAATCAGAGAAAAAAAACTAAATTGTTGTATATATTTCTATTTCTATTATTTTTATACAACTATGTAATTACTCCAGTTTCCTCATGCTGTACATAGTGTATGGGAGCAGTCCTCTGGAGAAGCCGCAGATCAATCAGTAGGAACGCAATTTCTGTTTACCAGACCTAGTTTCCTTTTCCCAACACACAAAGTATTTTAACTCGTATACAATCTCTGACAGACATCTCTGTTGCACAACTGTCTCATTGATCTGGTGATATTATCGACAGAAACATTCTCGGTAATATTGCCAAAAGCCGACGGGGTATCTTATTTTCTATTTTCCATTTTCCCAAAGTCTAACAACATACTGTATGTATTTCATAATCTTTAAACCGAATGTACATTCTCAAATTTTGTCTAAGTAACTTTGACTTATGTCCAGTGTAAACTTTATGCAAAGAACTATAAATAACTATAAATAACTACTTTTTGTTTAGATTTTCTGCATACAGTAAGTCACTATTTAATATGTTATGATTATAAGATCAGTTTATAAATGAGGCGCCAGGGACAGCTCTGTATTTCAGTCTGTTTCCTGTTTCTCTGAGACTCACTCGTATATAAAATCTTCATTTATTTCACTCATGCCACATCACAGCGGGGTTCTGTGGGGCACTGAATGTGACATTAAATGCTATTATTTTACCATGCATTTGTTTCCTACATTTAATCAAAATATCTAACTGGTGTTATCTTTTAATGAAAAAAAAAAAATCACTTTTCCCAACAGTTATGTTCTTTGAAATAATGCATGTACCATTAAATGTGCTATCCATAAATGATATATAAGCTAATTGTTTTATGAATTTGTGCTTTTTAACATTTAGCCGAACATATAATCATTTAACTAAATGCAGGAAACAATTAATCAATGTATACATTTTTTTAATTTATTTTTTTACATTTACTAATATTTTCTAAACATTAAAAAAAAATATATATATATATCTATATAGTATATTTTCTTACATTTTATACAGGTACAGAGGGTCAAAATAATCCCACACGACAGTTGGTACAGGACTTCTGAAAATATAGCATGATGTTTATAGCATGTTTATTGTTTAATCCCGCCAATTTAGAAAATTAGAAAAATCAGACAGTATCAAGATGACAAGAAGGTTAACTGTTTGTTTTTTTTAGAACATTGAATGGGGTCAAATTGACCCCAAAGATTATATGAAGGTTAATTGGACGTTTTTTTCCAATCATATGAGTGCCCTCATCCAATCCATCCTTCACTCCAATGGCCTTTTGACTCTGGTAGAATTATGGTCAGTCTAGCAGTAGATGGTATGTTTTCACAGCTAAAGGAGGTTAATAATGTGTTTGGTTTGTCCAATAGTTATATTTCACATAACTCCTCACATCAGTTTGGTCTAAAATGATTTGAGAAGAGAGAACCTTCAGGGATATTGCTCTGTAAAGGTAAGACCAGGAATGGAGCCACTGTTGCAATGTGGCCATGATTGCAAAACCAAGCAGCATCTGTTGTCCAGGAAGTCGATCGCACTAAACTATGTGTGAATTCCGTCTGTGATGGGAGATCACCGTTTTCGTAATTTGTGAATTTCACAGGCGTGGACACAGTGGCGTCTCTTGAACTCAAATTTGGTGGGTCCCAAAACGTTCCTTTAAATTAATAATTATTCTCAAGCCGTTTTCATTCATTTTTCTGTATTAACAAGCGTGCCAATGATATGACATCAATTGGCAAGTAACAGCTTCTTCGTATTAAACTATACATTCAATGTATCCATTAAAATCCGCTTTAACCGCTAAATAGCCAAGTGAACACATCAAAGAAGAACTTCGTTCTGCGTTAGCTTTCTGAATAACCATCAATAACAAAACTTGCACTTCAAATAGTTTTCAATCTGTACATTGCAGATCTTTTCCACTTCAGTATATTTTGAGCGTGAGTGTGAAGTCTATGCATACAATCTTCACAATTTCATAATGCAAATACAAATTAATGCATAAGGCATAGACTACTAAACTGCCTAATTAGGGAGAACTAGCTATACCTGATGGCACTAGATATTTGAACTGAATTAATCGTATTGATACTGAAGGAAAGTCAGGGGAAATCTTCGCCACTGCTTAGTGATTAAAACTGATTTTTTTTTCTCTCAGTTGTATTTACCAGTTGACCCGATGTGTTGTTTTTCTCATTTTAGTCACATCAAATGGTAAATGAAAGAAAACATTGAAAGATCAATGACACACCAATTTTGAGCTCTCAAACCACTGTTAGTGAACATAGGTTATAGGTTTAAAATATTAGCGAATTAGGTATAATGTATTTTTTTTTTTGCCAATACAAGGTCAGTCCTAATGAACCTTAAATGCATGAAAATATTTTTCGGTTCACGCCCTAGCATCATGAAGAGTATCCCAGCGCTCACCATGCAGCTGGCTGGTCCGGCCTCACCTGCTGAACAACCTGTCTATTACTTCGAGGAGCATTGGCAGCACTGAGGGCTATTTATGCCGGAACAATGCCAACCAACATGTCCCTGCATTGTAGCAGCAGGGTTCATCTTACAAACCTGTCCAAAATGATTAAAGCTGCTGAGCCAAATGACATAAAACTTGTATGTAAGGACTATGCGAATGTTTGTCTTGTTTATCTGTGTGACACAATACCGGATGCCAGCATTGTTTAAGATAACGGCTGTGCACAAAATATGATAATTTTACATTATGAGCAACTGAGGGTACATTGGATAAACTGGATACGAGATTTTGCTATATAAAAATGAAATGTGATGTATAAGAAAAGTGGTCTCTTGCTAAATATGTTTAATGAAATACAAAAATTATCTGTAGCATTTAATTTACATTTTCTCAATTTCTACTGACACACTGCAGATACAGAAAAATAATAATAATACCCAAGACCAAGTTCATATGAAAAAATCTAGGGTGCTTAAGACTTTTGCACAGTATAAATACAGTATATTTCATTTTGGAAAGTATGTCTACCAAAGGGGTTTTCTCTTTAACTGGTAAATCCAGGAAACTCAGGCAGTAGCCGTTCTGTGACGCTTTGTGCATAGAGATAGCTGACGGGGACTTTTTCTCGGGGAATTCGTCCAGTAGGTGTGGCAGCCAGCAATTCTGTGACACGCGAAGCTTACTGTCATTTCCCTGAAAACATTTTTAAGCACACGGAAACAATGATAAATATTCTTAGTATTTAAGTATGCAGCACGAACCTCTAATTATCTTAATGATGGGATTTTCCGCGCTTAGACTGCGCAGTGCTTGACTCAGAGTCTCGTGAAGGTTTTCATTGCAGTCAAATTAAATAAATCCATTATTCCAAATCATATCTTTTGCAGTGGAGTGAATTACAAATGGGCGAAGGAGATGGTGGCGCCGCGGAACCCATTTCATCAGGAAACCAACAGAATGACCCGCTGCATTTGTTAAATTACAGTTACTACTTCACCAGAACTTCACCAAAGGAAAAAACTGCAGATTCATTTCATAAAATAAATTTAAAAAGCATACTGGAAAATGAATGTGCTCATTTTAAATATACATTTCTGATTGTGTCTCGTTTTGGAGGCTTTAACTGTTTCCCCCACATAAGGTAATTTTGTCAGGGCTGGTAGGCAATACTGACTAACTAACTGAACTTGGCAGTGTATTCTGGCAATATAATTTGTGCTTTCACATTGAAATAAAATGAAACTAGGTCTGGTAAACTGGAATTGCGTTCCTACTGATTGAGCTGTGGCTTCACCATACACTATGTACAGCATGAAGAAACAGGAGTAATTCCTCATCAATATGTAAATAATAGTCCGAAAACTTGAACATAAGTTCAACTCAAACATAAAATGATTTCATTTTACCATGCATGTTTGCCACATTTAAACAAAACATTTTTTCTCACATTTAAAGTCACAGTGAAATCAAAATTAGTGTAGTCAAATAATTTGATAAATGTATGAAACATCGAATTAAATATTTACCTTAATGTATAAAACACATCTCTTAAAAAAACAGTTAACCCTTTTTATATTGATACTGTATGATTTTTCTAATTTTCGAATTCTGGATGATTCTCGTGCCCCGAGACGACAGGAGAAGAGAGCAGTGGAGGCTTATGATATCCTATTCCACCTCTGGCTAAACGAGGGCCCTTATCATGCAGCCTCCCGCTGCCTGCACAGGCGATACCCCGCTTCACAAATGGCCATTTATCTCACATTTTTATTGTCTTTTTCCAGTTAACTTTGCAATGTTGGTTGTTTTCATTTAGCGCAATTAGCGCGCCAATTTGACGATGGGAGTTGCTACTGCAAGAGTACAAGTTCAGATGTAGAACACAAGCGCCGTTCCCGTTCACCGATCCAATCGTTGCTTATGACATCCGAGAATACTGTGTCTTTTTTTTATCAATCGAAATATCAAAACATTGCTCAGCAGTCTGAGAGTTATCCGAGGTTACCAAGCATAGAGAATGTAAAGCACCCGCGACTTATGATGGGTCGTTTTAAATTGAGCGTTTCCTCATTCTGTTGTAAATATCGTGCGTATGGCATGCACTGATCCTGGCGTGTGGTCTACTGACACACAAAGTCAAAGCTCCAGCCATAACTTGAGGAATGCTCAGCATGGCAAGCACGCTGCAGTTCCTACAAACCCCAAACCCTCTGAGCAGAATATGTTCAAAAGTGGTTTAGCTGGAATCAGAAAATGCTAGGAATACAAAGGGTAACACATATTGCGTTTGTGCCGTATGCAACATCAACAAACATAGAGTACTGTGCAAAAGTCTTGGGGGAAAAAAATCTGTAAGGTCAAGATACTTTCAAAAATAAAGAAACTTAAAGTGTGTAAATTTTATAGAAAGAGCAGTAATCAGGTTAAAAACTAAATCAAATCATAAACCCTTCACCTTTAAGACTGCATCAATTTTCTTCGGTACACTGTCCTGCAGTTTTATAAGAGAATCAGGTTGTAGGTTGTTCCAAACATGCTGGAGAACTTGCCACAGTTCTTCTGCTGACTTTTGCTGTCTCACTTTCTTCTTGCGCTCCAGGTTATCCCAGACATCTTCATCAGAAAAAGTATATTACCTAATATGTTAATTTACGTGATTAAGTGACGTGCAAATGTCATGTCAAATTAAATTATATAATTATATTAATACACACTCATTGTTTATTAATATAATGAACATCACAATTCATGTCGGGACATCGCAATTGTTCTCTTTCCAACTGACGCACTAATGCAGAAAGAAATACAATACCAACTACCAAAAAAAAAGTGAAGTTTTGATTTGTAATTATGACAAGAGAAGGCTGTTCTCATCATTTCACAGCCCTCGCCACACGAGGTACTGGGAGGATCTCTGCCTGGACTAAGTTTCAGAGATTTACCAGCTTTGATCTTTGATCTGTGTCCAACCAGGAAGAAGCTGAAGTTTAATTAATTTAATTAATTAATGCTGGTCTACTGGAGCCGTTCAGTGTGTGGATAAACTGCAGTTCAAAGTTGTTAAAATACTGTAATAATTCATTTACTTACCACTGTACGTATTATTTCAAAATATATATACACTCAAATAGCACTTCATTAGGCATTTATTAGACTTCTTTTTTAGACTTATTAGTCTTCTGGTGCTATAGCCCATCCACTTAGAGGTTTGACACGTTGTATGTTCAGACATGATCTTCTGCATACCACTGTGGTAATGTGTGATTATTTGCATTACTGTCACCTTTGTCAGCTTTGACCAGTCTGGCCCTTCTCCTCTGACATCTCTCATTAACAAAGCAATTCTGTCTGCAGAACTGCTGCTCACTTGAAGTTTTTTGTTTCTTTGTACCATTCTCTGCAAAGTCTAGAGAGAATTGTGCAAGAAAATCCCAGGACATACTCAAACCACCCTGTCTGGCCCCAATAATCATTCTATGATTGGTTGAATAAATATTTGCATTAACAAGCTGGCGTACAGATCTGAGCGTGTACTTCTTCAATACTTCTGAGTGTACAAAAAATACTACTTAAAAATACATGGACCCTGGAAAAAATCTTATTAAAAGTTAATTAATTTTTTATTTTTTATTTAAAAGTATTCAAAAGTATTTTTAATTCCAGGGTTTTGCTGAGCATATTCCTGAGCATACGTTTCAGGAAGTCACTGACCATTTTAGTCCCATAAATCTGACATGCAGCTCCGCTTTAAAAATGAGGGGCAGCTTTGCTGATATTTTCCTTTAACAACAACAACAACAACAACAACCACAACCACAACAACAACAACAACAACAACATCGACACACAACCATGGCCACAAGGGCGTCTGACCAGACATCTTATGAGACTTCCACAGCATGGCATGCATACTGCTCATCACATGATAAAATGTGGTTTCCCCTCTTACCTGTGTCTCATCTTATTCTTCAAATCTGATATACCTGATGCAAGAGACAAAAACAACACCAGATCACTGACGTGTTAAGGTTATCTTATTAAGGAAGCTCTTTAGCATGCGAGCAGTAAGTCCTAAAAATAAATACATATGAACTATGGGCACACTCGCTATAATAAATAGATGTATAAATAGGCTGTAGATATTTCCACATCTCATTACCCATGTTAATATTCTAAATGCCACCTTTGTGAATCTTCTCATGAGTTATTTTTCAACTTTCATTGATTCATATCTGCTAGGATATTCAATATAAGTCCCAAGAACAATTAAATTAGCAAACAATTTTAGCTACTAAATTATTGGCACCAGGATTATTGGCACCCTTGATAAATATGTTCCAAAAATATGTCTCAAATGTATTACATGCTTGATTAATGATTCAATGGATTCAACCAAATAAAGTAAAAAAAATATTTCCCCCAAAATTGGTTTCAGAATGATTGGCACCTGTGTTTTAATACATTGTGAAACCACCCCTGGCAAAGATGACAGCCAAGAGAGTCGTTTCCTATAATTTATTTATTCATTTTTAAAAAATGTTCCCCCAAATTAGTAGCCAATTGTACCCTATATATTCAAATTCTCCTGTGCATTAGCTAGGGATACACTCCCTACACCCCGTCCCTTGGCAACCCGGAGGGATCAGGTGACCCTCAGAACGACACGCCTTCTCCCAGGTGCATCGTCCCGCCCACGACCGTGATTCTGAGGCGCCCGGGGTGCTGATCTCACTAACCCCCTGGGGTGCTGTTGTATGTGCTGATCACACTAACCCCCCGGGGTGCTGTTGTGTGTGCTGATCTCACTAACCCCCCGGGGTGCTGTTGTGTGTGCTGATCTCACTAACCCCCCGGGGTGCTGTTGTGTGTGCTGATCACACTAACCCCCCGGGGTGCTGTTGTGTGTGCTGATCACACTAACCCCCCGGGGTGCTGTTGTGTGTGCTGATCTCACTAACCCCCCGGGTGCTGTTGTGTGTGCTGATCTCACTAACCCCCCCCGGGGTGCTGTTGTGTGTGCTGATCTCACTAACCCCCCCCGGGGTGCTGTTGTGTGTGCTGATCTCACTAACCCCCCGGGGTGCTGTTGTGTGTGCTGATCTCACTAACCCCCCGGGGTGCTGTTGTATACAACGATCTCACTAACCCCCCGGGGTGCTGTTGTGTGTGCTGATCTCACTAACCCCCCGGGGTGCTGTTGTGTGTGCTGATCTCACTATCCCCCCGGGTGCTGTTGTGTGTGCTGATCTCACTAACCCCCCCCGGGGTGCTGTTGTGTGTGCTGATCTCACTAACCCCCCCCGGGGTGCTGTTGTGTGTGCTGATCTCACTAACCCCCCCCGGGTGCTGTTGTGTGTGCTGATCTCACTAACCCCCCCCGGGTGCTGTTGTGTGTGCTGATCTCACTAACCCCCCGGGGTGCTGTTGTGTGTGCTGATCTCACTAACCCCCCGGGTGCTGTTGTGTGTGCTGATCTCACTAACCCCCCGGGGTGCTGTTGTGTGTGCTGATCTCACTATCCCCCCGGGTGCTGTTGTGTGTGCTGATCTCACTAACCCCCCCCGGGGTGCTGTTGTGTGTGCTGATCTCACTAACCCCCCCCGGGTGCTGTTGTGTGTGCTGATCTCACTAACCCCCCCCGGGTGCTGTTGTGTGTGCTGATCTCACTAACCCCCCGGGGTGCTGTTGTGTGTGCTGATCTCACTAACCCCCCGGGTGCTGTTGTGTGTGCTGATCTCACTAATGCCCCGGGGTGCTGTTGTGTGTGCTGATCTCACTAACCCCCCGGGGTGCTGTTGTGTGTGCTGATCTCACTAACCCCCCGGGGTGCTGTTGTGTGTGCTGATCTCACTAACCCCCCGGGGTGCTGTTGTGTGTGCTGATCTCACTAACCCCCCGGGGTGCTGTTGTGTGTGCTGATCTCACTAACCCCCCGGGTGCTGTTGTGTGTGCTGATCTCACTAACCCCCCGGGGTGCTGTTGTGTGTGCTGATCTCACTAACGCCCCTCGCTGAGTCCTCCCCCCGCCCTCAGAGTGGTGAGCCAGTTATGCTGCTCTATGTGAGCTGGCCAAACTCAGCTTTGGCAGGACCGGGAATCAAACACTCGTCCTTGGTGTGCAACTGTAACACACTGATGCCTGCTCCCTTTTCTCATAATTTGTGATAAAGCTGGAGAACACATTTCTCAGAATTTCTCTATTTTTCTCTCTATTGCCTTCCCCACCGCCTTCCTTACCATCCGTGGGAACAATATGCACTTGCGTCCTCTTGCTGGCAATGTTTAAATGCTATGTTTAAATGTTTATGTATTATGTATACAGTACTGTGCAGAAGTCCTAGGCGCCCTAGACTTTATTATATATGTTTATTTTTTTGAATGTGTAAAAGAACAGATTTGAGATCTCCAAATGTTCATTTTCCAAAAGTTGTAATTTTACAGAGACATTTTTGTATTTAATTTAAAAAAGTAACATATTACTGTAAGCAATTGACTACTTTTTACATAAAAACTTGATCAAGGCTGTCTGAGATCAGAAGCAAGGAGCCAACCAAAGTCTGCAGAAGAACTGTGGCAAGTTCTCCAACATGCTTGGAACAACCTCCCTGCTGATTGTCTTATAGAACTGCAGGACAGCGTTGGCCATCTCAGAGAAGTGATGCAGTTTTAATGCCGAAAGGTGGTCACAAAATATATTGATTTGATTCATATTCTGCCAAATTACTAAAATGTATAGTATGTTTATTTAGGACCTTTCATTGAATTATTTTTGAAAGAATCGTATCTATACAGAATGTTATACAGGTGCCGAAGACTTTTGCACAGTACTGTATATTTTACCCATTACCAGACTTATGATGGTCAATTAACATCTATCTCTTGAATTGTTTTCCCATGCTGATGGATGACAAAGGATTTTGCATGTGTATTTTGCCATTTTTATACCCTAGTGAAACAGGAAGCAATGGAATGACATCTTGAGACCAAGATTGACTGAAGTAAACTTTTATTTGCAATTTAAGTTTGTTTGATTTTATATATAATCATTGTTAGGGGTGCCAATAATTTTTATACCTATGGTTTTCAGAAAAAAAGCAAAAACGTATTACTTATTAGATTACTTATAGTGCTGTTATTCCAGTGTAACTGTTAATACAGTGTAACAAGTATGGTAATAATGGTTGCCAGGTCTTGTACATTTGCCATGACACTACTGTCAAACAAATGTTTTCTGGCCTAATCCCATGTTCTCACATTTAAACTGGAGCTATTTGCAGATTAAATTTCATGTACATAATATCCGCTCACAGATCCCTTTGATCGTGTTTCAGCTTGTCACTCATCATGAACCGAGACATCCCAACCTGTCTTCAGTTACACTCTGCCATTCACCAGGAACGCACTTTATTAGGAACACCTGCACACTGACTTATTCAGAGTGTCCCCCAAAAATGCAAGTAGTAGGTCAAAGAGAAAAGGTAGCCGGCCAGGGGGGGTTCAGATGATGTAGTTAAAATATCATAGAGTTTCATGCACGCCACCTTTCATGGCATAGAGTGGCTACACTTTTAGAAAGACAGCGATCGGCAGTCGATACATATCTGGTGCAAGCAGGGCCACATCCAACCTATTTCACACCCGACCAAAAAAAAAGTAAACTAACCACTGGATGATAAGCAGGGCATTTCCTTCTACATAACTTGGTACAGAATGCACAGCACAATTCTTTTTAAATGGTATCTGACTTCCAGCAATAACCACATGTTACAACAATGGTATGCAGAAAAGCATCTCAGAACACACAATGCATCAAACATTTTTCAAATTATTGTACATGCATGCACTCGACCGGTGTCAGCAAGCAGCAGATGCCCCAAGTTTCTTTCTTCCTCATACTGTACCAATCCGGAGAGGTTTTCCTTGCCACTGTTGCCCTCGGCATGGTCCGGACTGAGTCACTGCTTTGCGGCTGTGCCCTTTACTAATAGTGCTATACAAATAAAACATCTCTGAATCATCTCTGCTCCACCTGCACACATTTATTTCATTTCACAAACTTTGGTGATAACCCACGTGAGTTGACTCATTGAAAAATGATTGTATATTGATTCATTTAGTGAGAAATTAAATGCATGCTGTAACGGTCAAGAAATGTGGCATGTCTCTTTCAGAGTTGATGTTTGGGTTGCGTGTGTGCGTAAGCAACGTCACTGCCCTGCGCTTGGCGCAAAAGTGGGAGAGTTGAGAGTTCGCCAACCGACGAAGAGGACAGCTATTACACGTTCTATATTTCTCTTTTATTGCTATGATTTCTAACGGTGATGTTTTGACGTGTGGACACTATTCGTATATGTAAATGTAGAATAGAAGCCGTGAGACCTGGCTCGTATGGTCGATGTGGGGATATAGTAAATAAATGCATTGTGAATACCCAGTATTTGGCTCCCCCACTCTGCTTGAGCTCCGCCATTACGGTACCAGACAGAAGAAGCAAGAAGAATTACAATGCGCATGAGAGTAAACTAAAACTCTCGCTCCTGTCAGCTGACCACAATTGACAACCTATCATAAACATAAAATGACTGGGTCCTCCATTTTGGCAATTTTCGTCACGCTGTCATACTTGCATCTATCATCAAACACTGGGCAGAGCGTTGAGTTTCAGACCTCTGAATGTTAGCAAGATTTAGATTTAGATACACTTGAGGAAGCCTATGGGTAATGTGTCCTCCGCATTTGACCCATCCTAGTAACTTAGGAGCAAGCGCAGTGTCCGGGGACTGACTCCAGTTCTGAGGCCAGCGCCTTGGTCAAGGGCAACGGCGGGAATGCACCTAACCCGGCAGGGTGTCGGAGGAAACCGGAATAACCTGGAGCAAACCCACGCAAACACAGAACCTCCTTGCAAGGCAACAAAAGCCACCGCGCCACCATGCCGCACATCAACTGTTAACAATCAGTTACTGTTGCTCACCGAGTCGTGTTTTCATGAGCGTGTCTTTTACTCAATTCATGCAGTCAATCAGATAAGAAAATTATACTGGTGGCAAAGAGGAAAGAAATGTGACAAGTCTCGGTCACTAGCTCACTAGCCATATCTGTTTACATACAGGCAGCAGAAAGATGGATTGTAGAAAATAAATACGCATTAATGGTTCAAGCATTTTGGGAGACTACTTTGATTCTGAGAAAAAAAATTTTTAATAAAAGAAAACACTTTTTCCTTTCAAAGAAAACACAGAGCTCAAAATTATTGCCAAAAAAATAAATGAATAAATAAAATCAAACAAAGGGGTGTCTGTCATGAACATAAAAATGTTTTAAATTGATCTCAGTTTCAAGAAACTATATTGCTGTCTTTTGCCATTTCCTGTTTCACTGGGGTTAACTATGAGGTTACACATACTGAATGGAAAACCCCTTTGTTGTCCATCACAATGGGGAAAACCGTGAAGAAACTCCGAAGAAACACTAAGAGGAAATATCAGGTAAGAGTACATACAAACATACATACATACATACTGTTGAAAATACCATTAAGCACAGTCAGGGCAAAATGTTTCAGAAGTCTGGACTAGTTGCGAGTGACACTTACACATACTGCCCACACACAATGAGGATGAGGATGAGGATGAGGAGGGTGAGGGAGGTGAGGATGAGCCCAGCGATCATAGTCTGGGAACGGCACAGTTCAGTGGAATCTTAAGTTTCGGAAGTTTCAAAATCAACCGCCAGAGACCACCTCCTCGGTCAACAAGCTCGGGTACATTTCCACAGAAAAGCCCTCACTGAGAGCAGTCCGTAAATTTAAGTGGCAGTACTTTGACAAGCATCACTGGAACTACAATTGAAATTGTGAGTTGTGGTCAAATCCCCACAGTGCTTTTGGGGCTGTTCTGCGGCGAGTGATCCAGTATAATCCAGCATACAATACTTTAGCCCAAGACCTGGTTGCCAGAAGGTTGAATCTTGGCCATGGATGGACCTTCCAACAAGACTCACCAGACTTGAAGAGGCCAGTCACCAAGTGCAGAATATGAAGGATCTTGACATTTTCAGATTTTCTCCAAAATGAACTTCTGTACTGTACTCAATGAACGTTTTTGTGTTTGTGAAAACAAAAGTGTACAGCATACATTGTATGTGTTTTTAATTTTTTGCCCATATTCATGAAGGGTGCCAACAATGAAGGATTGCTGCATATAAGCGTCCTGATCGCCTCGGAATCATGAAGAAGGCTTGTCGATCTCCCTCCCACCGCCAAGGGCAGAAATGAAAAAAGAATATATATATATATATATATATATATAAAATAATAATAAATGCATCATACATCATGAGGCAAAGGACAGCATCACACAATTTTCTTCCATTTTGAAATAGATTTGTCACACCAACCAGCAATATTAACGTCACATTAAAAAATATGTTTATACCTTTGAATGGCAAACTACAATATCAAAGTGTTAACTTATGTGAAACATGAACACAGAGAGTACTCTTACAAAGTCCATTGCTAACAATTTATTGTTAGGTTTGACACGTCCTGTTATTATTGTTCTTGTTACGAGAAGCACCAGACACGGTCAGACGGAAATCTTTCACATCTCCATCAGAGTAAGGCGGAAGTGCCAAAAGAATTTAGCTACTTGATGACAAATTATATAATCATTATATAAGTCTCAGTGAAGGACGTGTGAATGCAGGGAGTAAATTAATCAAGCGAGCGCATGGGTACAAAAGGCATATGTCGTCTGAAAGAACAATACCCCTCAAATGATACATGCACAAAAGCTCTTACGCCACGCAATGGAACAATGTAAGGAGAATCTGACGTGGCCTCAGGGTGAAGGATTGCATTACAATCGGAGGGTTGTTGGGGAAATTTTTAGGGTTGTTTTTGCATAACGCAGGTGAGCATCGTCTGATGAAACCGATCCACAATAAAAAAAAACAGCATACTTCAGTTTAACTTTCATATACATTTGCAAAGAAATAACAGAAAGTGAGAGAGCTTACTGGCTCTCTGATTAGAATGACACATAGTAAGACTCTTATAAACAAGTTCACAAGGGCGGAGACAAAAACAAGGAAGACATGATGCTGTTATTATTTAGTCTCCAGATAAAACTAAAACTTGTTGACCTTGCTGTAAGACCGGAATGTGCTAGCTACCCCCTTCCAGGAGAAGCAGAGACATTCATCTCTGTCTGTCTGCTGGGGGGTGAGAGACAGAGAAAGACTCATAGTAAACACTTAATTCAGAAAGAGGTCTAATTGTAATAAAGATTAAAAATAAAAGGTTATTTTTAATCACGCGATTGTTTCTATGTTAACACACATTGTCAATTAAGAATCAATTAAGAAAATTACCCTTACAAGGTGGAAAATATTCAAGCAGGTTGAATACATTCTGAAGGAACCACATGCCTACACTACACATACAGTATGTATATTATGAGAGTGTATCCAAACCTGAACAGGAATTGAGAAATAGATAATAATTGCAAAGATGATATGTTGTATACAAGCAGTTTTTCTTCCCAAAGCTGCCCATAGATCTCTTTGGTACACCCTGTAAACCCCGTGTTAGTTGACTATAGGAAATAACTTAAAAAGGAAGAGCATTTGTAATGGGTTTCTTGACACATTGGAAGTTGCTGGAAAGTACTCCCACATACAGTGGGGTCTGTAGGAATTAGGACAGCGACCAGATTTTTAGAGGACGGTGTTCCTACATTTCAGGAAAGAAGGTACAAAAAGTGGCACAAAAAAAAGAAAGAAGGCACAAATACTTGTCGCGTAATTGTACCTTACAGGAACATGAAATTGTACCCATAGCCAACAATATATAATTCATTTGGAAATAGTAAAGCATACTCATTTGTACCCAAAGAGACCATCACTGTACTGTATCACAGGGCACATTTGGGAAATTAGAATAAAAGAATAGAATAGAAGAAGAACAACATAACTCCACTGTCACTTTATGTGTACACATTTCAATTGATATGGACATATCATATTAAAGTGCAGACTCTTAAGCTTCAAATTGAGGGTATATAGATCTATATTAAGTGAACTACATAGGAACACTGTCCTTTCAAATTGTGTCACACCACATACCAATGGGGAACCACAGATGTTTTCACTCTGTGGTTTGACTGACGACAAAACAAATTATTTACCGATGAACATTTACTGTAAGTCAGGTCTGGCAAGATTAAATGCAGCAAGTCAGTGAGTCAAATATGTTAAATATGAGTTGTACACATTCTTGCATGCACGCACACGCACAGACGACAACATTTGAGAAAAGGTAATAAGATAATAAGATATTAATTGGACAAAGATTTGTCCCACTTCTGCCCACAGTCCTTGCATATTATATGACCCCTGCAGTGAACTGACCATTTGAATAAATGTTCACAGACTAAGAAAAAAAAAAATATCCTAGTGGTCAAGGAATATGACTGGGACCCGGGAGGCTGGTGGTTCAAGTTCCGGTGCAGCCACGTTAACATCCGCGCAGCCGTCGGGCCCTTGATCAAGGCCCTTAACCCCACATTAACCACCCTGCTTAGTCTAACCAACTGTAAGTCACTTTGGATAAAAGTGCCAGCTAAATAACTATAATGTAAAATGTGATCATTTGCAATGACCGTGAATATTCACTGTCAAACATTGGACAAATACATAATAACTAAAGTCAGAAAGACAAAACAATGATAATGGACTCAATGAATAAGTGACAATACAATTATAAATAATGAGAAATACTCAACCAATTCAGGAATGGATACCCAAAAAGACATAAATTAGATCAATGTGGATTAGCTTGCTTTGGGATCCAATTACCAAGAATGCGGATTTATAGAAGGAAATTTATATTTTGTGGAAGCTACGTAAATGCAAGACAAAAAAAAAAAAGGAGAAAAAAAATGGGGGAAAAAAATCTAAATACAATACCGGTCTGGGACTTTGAAGGTGGCACTTGTCACCAAATAATCAGATAAAAACCTGGAAGCCCTCCAACCAGAACTTCTAGAAACTCCTAGAAATGTATGTGGTCTGGTGGCATGACAAGAGCTATGAGGAATTACCAAGAGAAATAAGACGGGAACTGAGAACCGGTTAGGATATGTTGAGAAAATGAAAAAATATGCCATCACATGGATGGCACTGGCACAAGGCGATCCCAAACCCTCGGCCCAGGGTGTGAAACAGGCATTCTTATGAGGCTGCTGGTCTCACAATGAGGCACATTCCCCACAGTGCAAAACTCACAGCACCTTTAACCTTCAACCTTTAAAGGACACTTTAAAGCTGATAGACAGTGTAGTGCAACCGACTGTCAACTCATAAACATTCAGCAAACACTTTATTAGGTATTCATTAGACTAATCTTTTTAGTTTTCTCCTGCTGTAGCCTGTCCACTTAACAGTTATGATTCGTTGTGTGTTCAGAGATGCTCTTGTGCATACCGCTATTGTAATTGTGTGGTTATTTGCGTTGCTGTCAGCTTTGACCAGTGTGGCCATTCTCCTCTGACGTCTCTCATTAACAAGGTGTTTCTGTCTGCTAAACTGCTGCTCACTGGATTTTCTTGTTTTTTGCACCATTCTTGAATTGAAATGAATGCATACCTGACTGTATATATGGACAGAAGAATGCACAGTAGCTGAGATGAAAAATGTTTGATAAATGGACCAATTATCACTCCCTTTAGATTTGCGGTAATTGTAGGCAGGAGGAAATAGACAGGAATGCAGTAGTTCCGGAGAGGGATGGTGTCATGGCTTATGCTGGGTGGAGTTTTGCGGCTATAAATTTGAACACCTGGAGATGCCTCACAATTCTGAATCTTAAGTCTTGTGGAGACTTCATTGCTGCAGGTAAAACACGTTTTTTAATTGTTGTCTTTGCTCAGGATTATCCTTTAGCGGACAAATTTGCTTTGAATATCGGTCATGTTTGCATAGTGTTGGCTGCAATGGTGCGTGTCCAGTCATTAGGACAAGAACGGGTTCAAAGCGAGGGTTGGAACCGAGGACATAACTAATGAGACTCTAATTACGGTGCTGTGGCAGGATGGTTTCATACTTACTGTGAATAGGTCCATGAGTGGAAAGACATTATTTAAAATAAAAATAAGCATGTATTATTGATACCCTAGAGGAGTTAACTTTTTAGAGTCAGACGTAGGTGGCTTATGTATCGGTATTCTTAGTTGGCTAGGTAAGCAGTGTTTGGATAGTTAACTTTGGTCACTTTTGCTGTTTGTTTGTTTCTTTGTTCTCAAAAAAAAAAAAAAAGAAAAAAAAAAAGGGCCCTCGTCCTTATCTTTGTTGTACAGGTAGCAATTGAAATTGTACTTCCCTCTAGGGTCTTTCAGCGAACTTATCCCTGGTTATGGGTATGCACTTTGTTGTACGTCGCTCTGGATAAGAGCGTCTGCCAAATGCCAATAATGTAATGTAATGTAATAGGCTTGAGGTGGTTAGCATAGTTGGGGCAGTGCGGTGGTGTAGTGGTTTAGCACTGTTGCCACACAAGAAGGAGGTTCTGGGATTGAACATAGGCCAGCCGTCTGCGTGGAGTTTGTATGTTTGTATGTTCACGTGGGTTTGCTCCGGGTACTTATGAACCATTACGCCACTAAGCCAGCTCCCACAAGAAATAATAGTTGGTTGCTGGAGATCAGATCCCATTTAAAATAAAAATGTATATGTATTCCTCATTTGCTTGAGGCCTTGCATTGTATAAGAATTGTATTTTCCCTGTTCATATTTGGGATACCAATGACAAAGGAGAAGTTAAAAGTTAGCATAATTTGTTCAGGGTAAAATAATACGTATCGCTTGCATTTCCCAGAATCAAGACCGTATTACACGGCACGCTTTTCACAGTCCGCGCGTTTTCCTCTCAGAATCAAAAGAGGCGACAAACTAAGACTGGTCTGCTCTTTGTGTTTCAGAAATGAAGGGATTCCTGTGCTTGTTCGGGTTGAGTCTGTGCCTATATCTGTGGGACCAAGCTCTTGCTGGTGAGTTCTGGAGTACTTCTGCCACAAAGCGATGGACCTAGTCTGGAGGGATATTGGGGGAGCAGTGGAGCATAGTGACTAATAAAATGTGGGCTGTGGTAACTACTTACTACTAGTAACTTTCAGAAAAGTGTTTCTGCTAAAAATTTAATATTTGCATTAACAAGCTGGTGTACAGGTCGACCTAATAAATTGCTCCCTGAGTGTATGTTTACATTCTCTGTTACATATGCTTGTTTATATACTCTAAAAAAAAATTAAATCACGAAAGATTTTCCTTCAAATCCAGTTATGTTTAAATGAAGAAAAGGTGTACGGCTTTGGTGCTGTGACAGACGTCTCACTCAGCTGACTCAGCTTCTTGTACGCATGTGCATGCTATACAGTGTGAATACAACTGGGTGCTTGGTGCTGATGTTCTGCTTGTTTTTATCCACAAAAGAGAGCCTTGGGGGCAGATACATTCTGGATGCTGTCGAGGAGGCCAAAAAGACGGTCGATGCAGCGTACCTGTATTCCCGCCATCTGTAAGTGCCTGTAAAAGCGCTTTGGATAAAGGCGCTATATAAATGCGCTATATAAATGCCATTTACCATTTAAAACACGCATTCATTCTTCTGGAGGATGAGCGGCCTGTAGTGTAGTGTTTAAGGTTTTTTTAAAATTCTGTACCTATGTGCTGTTTGTATTGCTGCCTATGTTGGTGTTTTTGCTTTTTCGTCTTTGTTTACTGCGATTTTTAACTGTGATTTTAGTTACTGCCTGCTCCGATTGTACAGCACTTTGGTCAACGTGGGTTGTTTCTAAATGTGCTTTAAAAATAAAATGTTAAAAAAAAAATTTTTAAATGGATTTTTATGTAATTGCGTTGCTGTCTCGTCGGCTGGCAGGAGTCTGGATCGGGTCCGGAAGAACACGGTGAGCCCGGTGCGCAGGCTGCAGTGGGTGAAGCAGCCATTCGGGGACACCAGGACGGCGGTGCGCTCCGCCGACTACTTCGACAACACAGTGAGGCTCATCAAGGAGAAAGTTCACAGCGGCCGCATTAAACGTTCGCTCAACGCGACAGGTACGTTACCCCGGAAACCGCCCGCCACACGCACGCACGCACGCACGCATACACGCACACACACGCACACATACACGCAGACACACACACACGCATACACGCACACACACGCACACACACACACACACACACGCATGCACGCACGCCCTCCCTCACCATCCACAGCTTCACAGCGCCCCCCCCCCTCCTCTGCTCCACGCCTTCATCACATCCCGCACTGATTACTGCAACAGCATGCTCTATGGCACATCCTCCAAAACTCTCTAAACTTCGGTTCATTCAGAACTCTGCAGCCCGACTGCTCACCCACTCCCGGGCCCGTGGTCCGCCCCACTCATGTCCTTCAGTCCCTCCGCTGGCTTCCGGTTACACAACAAATTCAATTCAAACTCTTACTCATCACCTACAAGGCTCTCCATAACCGGGCTCCCCCCTACCTCACCGACCTTCTCCACCACCACACTCCCCCCCCGCGACCTCCGTTCAGCCGACGCCAACCTGCTGTCTCCCAGCAACATAGATACTGTACGTGCCACTAACACAGATACCAAGTTATTCTTCTGTATGGACA
The DNA here is from genome assembly GCF_963514075.1 of Conger conger. Lineage (NCBI taxonomy): Eukaryota > Metazoa > Chordata > Actinopteri > Anguilliformes > Congridae > Conger > Conger conger. Next base: position 46,723,938 of record NC_083770.1, on the reverse strand, counting down.
CATGATCGTTATAAATGATGTGCATTTCCCGGTCCTGCCAAAAGCCAAGTTTGGCCGGCTCTCGTGGAGTGGCATAATTGGCTCGCTGCTCCAGAGGGAGGGACTTGGCAGGGTTAGAGGATCTCCGCACAATTAAGCACCTCGGATGCGGTGTATCTAACACTAACTCTAATTGGAATAGATGGGGTGCAATTGGCTACCAAAGAAAAAAAAAAAAATGATATGCATGATGTGGCATGTACTAAACTGTTACCTTGCGTATCTCTCTCCTTCTCTCTCTCTCTAACACACACACACACACACACTATTTTTCTCTTTCCCACCACACACTCTCCTTATCTCTCACACACTCTCTCTCACACACACTCTCACTCTCTCTGTCTACGGCTATCTCTCTATCGCTCTCTCATACACTCTCTCACCATTGCTCTCCCACACACATTCTCTATCGCTCTCTCTCTCACTCACACTCTCTCTCTCACATGCACATACACACTCTCTCTTTCTCTCAGATCTGCTAACAGCAGAGGAACTGAAGCAGATCGCCGATCTGACCGGCTGCTCAGCCAGGGTCAGCTCTCCTTCCTGCCGTACCACCCCACAGATAAACAAGTACAGACCAGCCACCAGTGTCTGCAACAACAGGTAGGACTGCAGCACCTTCCCCTCCCGCTGACAAACCCCCCAGGGCTTCCCTGCCAGGCGGCTTCTAGCATTCAGTCCTTAACTTTGACCAGCGCTTGAACCCAAGTTCCTGCAGTAATTTTTTTCCTTCCAGCTAAAGAGCTGACTTAGACCCATATCTAAACACAGGTTTTCTTGAAAATCTTACCAGCAGTTGGCAATATGGATTTTTTTTTTTTTAAATGCTGTGTAGAGATGCAATGGAAGAGTTGTTTGTAAATGTGACACCTTCCTCCAAACAGAGAAAACCCCCGCATGGGATCCAGCAACACCCCGTTCGCCCGCTGGCTCTCAGCAAAGTACCAGGATGGGATCGCACTGCCTCTCGGGTGGGACAGAACCGCGCCTGTTAACGGACACGTACTTCCACTGGTACTATTCATTTATCCATTTATTTATTCATTTATTCATTATTAATAGCAATGTGGGCTGAAGCTGCTGCAGTAGTAGTAGTAGTATCAGCTTTACTGATAATACTTGTGGTAGCTTTACATATCCTGTCAGTTTTTAACAAAACTGTTCCACTACCGCCGTTTGGTAACTGTCTCTCTCTCTCTCTCTCTCTTTCTGCTATGAAAGATAATTATAAATCTGTAAATTTATAAGATGTAAAAATTTCTATGTAAAACACTGCATTCCCCCGGTCACTTCTTCCATCTAGGTTAGGGAAGTCTCAAACCGCATCATGGGAATAGCCAATCAGGACGTGACGAGCGATGACACCTACACGCACTTGGTCACCATCTTCGGCCAGTGGACGGACCATGACCTCACCTTCACGCCGACCTCTCCCAGCATCCGCTCGTTCAACAAAGGCATCGACTGTGAGGAGAGCTGTGAGCGAACAGAACCCTGCTTCCCCATCCCAGTAGGTGTACCTCCGCTACGCTACGCTATACTACGCTATGCTATACTACGCTACGCTACGCTATACTACGCTATGCTATACTACTGCTATGCTACGCTACACTAATGCTCCACGTTAGCGGAGGGATACTGCCACTTCTTGCCCCAGAACCACCGTAGAGCAGGATAAGTAAGTAGGTATAGACAATTATTTTAGGTGAACTCCCTTTCCCCTTTCAGTCCAAAGAGTGCCATGCATAACTATCGTAAAATCTCGACCACATACCTTTTCAATCAATCTAAAAACGACTGCGATGCTATTGTTCTGAGCCTAAATTAAAAACCTGACTCAATCTTCTCAACCAAAGCCAAAACGTCCTGCGATTTAGGGGCGGAGCCACTTAAGCTTCGATGTGACTATGTGGGCATTCACGCCAAAACGCTCCTCTAGGTCCCCTGTTTACGTACCTTTTTCGGAGGGCCTCCGATTGGGCCTGTGCTAATTTGGTATCATTTCTCTTATAAACCAGCTCCCCGAAGGAGACTCCAAGCGCAGCGAGGAGCACCCGTGCATGCCCTTCCCCCGCTCCGCTCCGGGCTGCGGCACGGGGCAAACCGGCCGTATTTTCGGGGCCGGAAACATGCGGGAGCAGATGAACGCGCTCACGGCCTTCCTGGACATGGGACAGGTGTACGGCTCCACCGACGTCCTGGCCCGGGACCTGCGGGACCTCACCAACGACCGCGGGCTGCTGCGGGTCAACCGGAAGTTCACCGACAACGGCAGGGAGCTCCTCCCGTTCTCCGACATGACCGTGAACGTCTGCGCCACCCGCAACGCCATCCAGAAAGCCGCCAACCTGGAGGAGATCCCCTGCTTCGTGGCAGGTGAGGAACAGCAATTCCGCGTGCGAACCCCTTTCGCGCACGTTAACCCTACTCCTGTGTAACCTTCAAGAGATTTTGCAACTAACTTTTCGCACTGCGAATATACGATTTACGGTAAACGGGGGAACGCTAGAGGCACATGCCGCAGGTCGGGTGACCGAGGTCTCTGCCGTGTCTCTGGCCTTGCGCAGGTGATGTGCGCGTGGACGAGAACCTCGCCCTGACGTCCATGCACACGCTGATGATGCGGGAGCACAACAGGCTGGCGCGTGGCCTGGCTCAGATGAACCCGCACTGGAGCAGTGAGACGCTGTACCAGGAGGCCAGGAAGATCATGGGAGCCTACTCCCAGGTAAACATCACACTGCACTGCGCAGTGTGGGCCACTTCGTCATGCTTACTTCATTCAGGAAATTGAATGTACGCAATTCAGGTGATGCATTGCAAGAGCCGGTGTAAAATACCCAGTGTACCAGGATGTTTTCTATGGAGTCGTTCCCTATTAGTCACCAGTGCCACTTCCACACACAGGTGATCACATACCGGGATTATCTGCCCC
>NC_083770.1:46710961-46715961 GCF_963514075.1 Conger conger | reverse complement strand
ACTAAGGTTCTTTGAAAAGGGCTTTTGTGTTTCACACTTTAAATTTTAACACAGGAAATCACAGCCATCTGTACTTTGAATTGTTATTGTGTTACGTTTTTTGTTTAACATAAAGGAAAAGTGATTCATTTCCGGTTTATTTAAACGCTGAAAAAACCTGTAAAAAATATACTGTAATGCATAATGCATTCATTGTTTGATCAGGTAAGATCAATAAAAAATGAGAAATAGAAAACTATTTGATTGTCCTTTCAATGTGCATAGATGGGAACCTGCATAGATATGAAGACGCGTGAATGTAGTGACGTGGAGTGATATTACCTAGTATTATTATAACTATTAACCTGCAAAAAACAAGATTGACCCCAGAGGGTGTATGGGTGTTCTGTGAAAGCCAATGATATATGATTATATTATATAAGGCATGCAGACATGATCAAGAGGTTCAGTTGTTTTTCAGACTAAATGTCGGAATGGGGAAGAAATGTGACAACTTTGACAGCGTAATGGCTATTGGTGCCAGAGAGGGTGGTTTGAGTATCTCAGAAACTGCTGATCTCCTGTGATTTTCACGCACAACAGTCTCTAGTTGGCAGAGAATTATGCCAAAAAATAAAAACATCCAGTGAGCAGCAGTTCTGTGGGCAAAAACACGCAAATAACCACACATTGCAACAGTGGTATGCAGAAGAGCATCTCTGAACACACAACGCGTCAAATCTCTAAGTGGATACGCTACCACAGCGGAAGACCAATAAGTAAAAAAAAGTCTAATAAATACTATATAAAGTGCTATACACTACCGTTCTTCTAATTTTTCAGCCTCATAATGACTTCCTTGACTTTCCTTGGCACAAGTTTGGTCCTCATGTTGACAAATGCTTTCTAATACCAGCACCAAGGGAGTGATGAATACATGTGACTAATCAGAAACGGCTGAGAAGCCAACTGTCCAATTACTTTTCGTCCCCAAAAATGGATTGACGTAAAAAAGGGACGTAATTCCTACGAATTGCCTGACATGGGTGTAAATACCCTCAAATTAAAGTCCGCATTTTAACCTCAATATTCAGTGCTTTATTCCAAATCCAATATGCTGGCGTACAGAGCCAAAATACCAGAAATGACCACTGTCCAAATATGGCCTACAACAAAATAAACGGAAATTGCTACATTTTTAGTTAGGCGGATGCCTTGAGGTGAAATCATATTTCCATTGGTTTAATTATAATTACCGGCTCTCTCTCTTTGGACGCAGTGAATTGACTTCTGGGCTATGTAGTTCGTTTTTGTGGAAATAACTTTATTATATCAGTCTTGCAACTGTGAGGTTTGCGCTGAAATGACTACATTTACCATGTGGCGCCGGAATGCGGTGGCCAATCCGGGGGCTATGTTCCCGAAATTAAAATCCTTTAGTTTAAAGCAATACCAAGGTTGTTTAGGTTTGATGAAGGTTTAACGGAAAGGATTCTGGGTACGTAACTTGTCAGTAATAATTAGTTTTTTTCCCCCACGACTTAGACATATAGGGTACTACCGTGACGAGTAAAATATCATACCATACATCTCGAGAAACGTGCAAGACCAACATTAGATCGTATTATTTATTTTGCAAGTTAGCTTGCTGTTTATTTAGCTACCCAGTCTAAAATAGCTGACTGGACAGCTACTAAATGACTACTAAACAAGAGAGGTGCCAAAATCGTGTAACGAATCATGTGCATCAATTAAATTGTTATGGCTAATGAGTAATGTAAGATAGCATCGCAGCAAACTACCTACCTAGCTAGCAAGCGATGTAAATTAACATGTCAGTCAGTTTAGTTTGCGTAGCGTCGGTGATTATTGCCGTTTGCTTTGAAGTAATCAGGCTAGCAGTGATGCTAAATAGTCGCGTATTGTTATGACGTTTTAACAAGTGATATTACAGTCATTTAAACTGACTATCTAATAATTGACATGTTCAAGTTGTTTGATGATGGTTAGCTATGCTAGCTTGCCACTATTTTCTTCGTATAGATTTTTGTTGTAACTTAGTATCCGCATTTAATTATTGACCTGTTACTAATGCGTTATATATCCTTGATATTAAATGGTTTTGCTTTATATGACGCGTGCTGATAGTAGGTTAATAAATAGTTAATATATCAACGAACGACTGTTGATGTCAGTTGACTTATTTGATTGTTAAAATGTGCGATAATTTGCTTTATCTTCCGTTGTTGCGGAATGTTATTCTCTACTTACACTTAGCAAAAGTGAAAAGAATTCGCTTCTACGTTGTAATATTCTAACCTATTGTGCAAATGGTATATATCATTTTTTTTTTTAAATCTAACTAGCATTCCAATTAGATACTGCTTTGATGGTGCAATTGGTTTTTCGAATAGCTACGTTTGATTGAAAAATGTTGCAAGGTATGTTACAGTAGCAGATGATTGGTTCATTTTTCCAAGGAACGCTTGAGGGACGCTAGATGAGGGATGACACAGCTATGGACATATGTTCTTCGTCCTCTGACATCAGACTTTCATGAACACGTTCTCAACAACAAGATGTGATAGTCTTTTCACATCTGATTCTGTACCTGGTTTCTTTTCAGTTTGATTCGCTATAATCACTTTGTGAAACAATGTGCTGAATTTATATTTGTGATATGCTGAAGTGTGCTTGTCTCTCAAATAAGTCTCAGTTAAGCTTAATGAGTTATTTAGTGCACAATGTCTTGTCCTAGGCCCCAAAGAACATGTAATAACACATTGAAGATAGTAAATAGGCCTACTTGCCTGTACTGGTAATGTGTTTGCATCATTAATTAATTGATATGGCATACATTTTTTCATTAATTCATTAACCAATCATTAATTGATAACTTTACAGAAATTTAGACTTGTATCCAATCAGAACATGCATTTCAAACATGTTATGACGTATAAAAGCTACTTTTGCTTTTGCATCAGATCCAGATCAGCATATAAATTAAAGTGTCCATTAATCCCTAATCGAGTGCTCAGCTGTACATTGCGTACTGTTATGAGAGAAAAGGAAATCTAGACCATGGCAGGCATCCTAAAATGAAGTGACGTAGAACAGCTATCCCAAAATAGTAATTGTTTTTTACTTAAATAGCAAAAGTGAAAAACCATCCTTCACAGTGATAGGTAAGGTACAAACCATGACTACATAGCCTGACATTGCATAGCGCCATGTAGTGTACTGGTTAAGATACATGACTGGGACACGCAAGATCGGTGGTTCTAATCCCGGTGTAGCCACAATAAGATCCGCACAGCCATTGGGCCCTTGAGCAAGGCCCTTAACCCTGCGTTGCTCCAGGGGAGGATTGTCTCCTGCTTAGTCTCATCAACTGTACGTCGCTCTGGATAAGAGCGTCTGCCAAATGCCAATAATGTAATGTATAGGGCCAACCAATACAGAAATATAAAGAATATTTTTTTGTTATTGTGGGTTCTTATGGTGGTAGGCTGACCCCAGGAAGGCAGAGAAGGGAGGTAACTGCATGCCTTTTCCCGGCCTGATGAGATATGGGAGATTAAACGGTTCCCGTAATGCAGCCATACACAAAAGAAGTCAAGAGCCCAGAGAGGAAGTGGTGGCCACACATTTCCACCCATTTCTACCCCGCTTCCTGTTTACAACGATCCAACAGGAGGCCCTTGTCTTAGGGCATCAAATCGTAAGCAGAGCAGACAGAAAATAAGAAATCTTAACACAAACTTAACTCAGTTACCATCATACTCACCAAACGGAGGCACAGCTGTGGTCTCAAAGTTGTCCAAGTCCCGGAAGGACAGATAACTTGGGCCCGTGCGTGTCTCTGACATTGGTTTGATACAGTTTTTGTTATTGTTTCCTTCGTTGCACCGTCAGAAAAAATGGGTACGGTAGGGGTCTGTTTTTATTCACTAAAGTACAATTCCTGTTACAATGTTCCCCTCTCTGGGACATATTTGTATCACAAAAGTGTGAGGGTACTGCCTCTAGTCACAAGCCATTCTACCTATAGACACAATTTATGCACCTTTTCCGAATGCACAATGGTGAAACTGTTTTAAGTAAATCATGCTGAACAAGCCTGTGTGCAACTCCAAAACAGTGACCGGTGTATTCTCTCTTCCTCTCTTTCTTTGCCCCCTTGCATCTTCTCTTTTCTTGCCTCCTCTCTTTCTGTTGTTCCTTCCTCCCTTCCTCTTTTTTTCAGGTTTGGAAAGTGCTGGGTGCACCTGGGGCAGTAGCAGAACTGGCACTCTCACCCCATCTCACCTGTCCCATACCCACTCACCCTTACCTGTTAGCCACCCCAGTGTACCCCCTGTCTCACCTGTCCCATACCCACTCACCCTTACCTGTTAGCAACCCCAGTGTACCCCCTGTCTCACCTCTTCCGTACCTGCATACCTTTACCTGTTAGCCTCCTTAGCACACCCTGACCCGTTAGCCTCCCCAGTGTCTCACCTCTCCTGTAGCTGCATACCTTTACCTGTTAGCTTCCCCAGTGTGCCCCCCCGTCTCACCTCTCCAGCCTCCAGTCCTCTGCTCCCTGATGCTTTGGACACAGACACCTCACCAGCTGCCCAATGACTGCCTGGATTGTCCTGCCTTTCAGCCTGGCTGCGTTCTCCATCACGGGAATATGGATAGTGTAAGGCCACCACTGTGACTGGAGGAATATGGATAGTGTAAGGCCACCACTGTGACTGGAGGAATATGGATAGTGTAAGGCCACCACTGTGACTGAAGCTGAGGAAGTACTCTCAAGAGTACAATTAAAAAATTAACTGTTTTTTGTTGTTGTTGTTGTTTTTTTTTTTTTTTTATTCAAGTCACTGTTGTAGAACTCGATAAGAACATTCTAATCATTCTGTCAGATTAATCGAATAGGCCCTAGTCCTTATCGTTGTTGTATTCTTGGCACTTGAATTTGTACAACTTGTACTTCTCTCTAGGGTCTTTCAACACACTTTTCCCTGGTTATG